>NC_086360.1:21900760-21993260 GCF_036324505.1 Eleginops maclovinus
AAAATGCATCATTGAGTCAAATCAATACCTTTATTAGATTATGGATGGATTGAGGACCAAATGGTCAATACAAACTTTGCAATCGAAAGGCTAAATGTAGATCAGAGAATTTCAATGGAATGAGAAGGATTACACTTTGGGTCAATTCCCATTTTCCACAGTCAAGCTCACAAATGACGCACATGCACAGTACAAACCGACTTCCAATTAAAAAACGTAAAACTGAAATATTTTGCAACCGCAAAACATCCTTGAAAACTCACCACAGCTCTTCCTGCTTCTGCCTTTGTCAAACACACACTCTGTCAACAAAGTACTTCTTTAATCCAATTTACCTTTCCGTGTTTTGTGACTTCTGCTCTTAAGGAGATTCTCCGTAAATAATGTTAGCTCTTTCCTCCTTCAGTCTCTCTGAACATAAACAACGCTCTACCCGCTCGTCCACACGCCCTTGTCAGAAACTCTACCACCCTTCAAACAAACACACTTGAGTTCATATCAAACACTGGTTCTCATGCCATATCTCCTCCATGGTTTCAGGGATATTGCCAAGGGCGCCAGTCAGCCCTGTGGAAGTCAAATTGTCTCTCTGAAGTCAAGCTGCTCTGGCAAGGAAAACACGTTAACGAGAGCAGACATGGGCCGTCTGGTATGGTAAAAATGCAGATCTAATGCATCTAAAGTGTCAGCACGTCAAAGCTGTGGAAATATCGCCTCGCTGGTCTCAGTAGGAAATGTCATAATAATAGTAATCAGATAGTAAGACAGAAACCAGGCAGTTCACTCAACCACACTTGGTTTAGAAAGATATATGAAACATCATGTGTGTCTTCCTATAGGGAGATCTGTTTCTTTCACAAAAGTGGAACAGTAATTTCCACAGTAGAGCACAACCATTTTCCAAACCATCTGATCATGACAAGGAGGCTCCAACAGCTATAATCACAAGGACACAGATAGTACATATCGGTTCCTTTTTGCTCTGCTTTGCCTCAGTCCCAAGATACTATTGGATTACTGCAGCATATTGGAGACATAATGGAGAATCAATAGCAGACCATCAATGCAGAGCGCTGAGGACCAGACTGCTGGGCTTCATGACCTTCACAAATCCCGCCTGTAAGATGTTAGATAAGCAGAGATATCTGGATTTGCATGGATACAATCAAGAAGATGCTTAGCTCGGCTTGCAGGGATCAGCTTCATCAACTTAACTGTGCTGATCCTTCACTACGGCTCAAAGAAAGTCCACCCAAGCAACATCTCACTCAGAAAAACTTGTTCAGTTGCATTGTTTGTAAAATTAAATGAGGAAATTAAAAAGAACAATAGAAAAAAACCAAGTTTCCCATGACTAAATGGCATAGAGCAGTATTCATTATCTTTCTACAGCCTTGTGTAAACACTTGTTCCCTGTTTCGTAGTGCGATTACATAAATGGCTTAGTTACCCCAACCGTGTAAAATTGTTCCTTCTGTGAAATGTGTCATGTTCTGTTATGAATCATTCGCGGGGGAAATAATCTAATGTGTGGGCTCCCCTCCACTAGCAAAGCAGAAACGATCAGTCGTCAAAAATGGCAATCACAAACAAACAACGTGTAGTCCTCACCGCCTCAGAAACATTCAGATTCATTCCTTGGCTGAGGTTTCAATGACTGAGTTGACAGTGCTTTGCTAGCAGACAAAAAGTGAGACAGGCGGAGGAGTAGAAAATGCTTGGTGGGGGGACAGACAGTGAGGGGGATAGAGTTACAATCACTGTCTATGTGAAACTTCAGTCAAAAATAAATATCTGCTTGTTATTGTCAAATAGATACACACCTAATTCAGGAGCTTTTGCTCTGCTAGTTCCATCAAATTCAAACAAACCGCTCCAAGAAAAAAGCAAATACCCAAAAGGCAAACAGAATATAAAGTGTGAATACAAAATACAGGTTTTGCAAATGCAGCCACACATCTTATACTGTACACACACACACACACACACACACACACACACACACACACACACACACACACACACACACACACACACACACACACACACACACACACACACACACACACACACACACACACTCGGTTGTTTCTCCTTGGTCCCCACATTAAATGAAGCAGTAACACAGCAGGCAGGTATTATTTTGGATGGTTTTTGGGGCGTTCTGTTCCATATTTTTTACTGTATCCTCTAGAGGTGTGTTTGTTTTCATTATCCCTCTGAGGGACAAGCTGTGCTGCAGAGTATCTGCCTGCGTACATCAGGCACTATGCAGCACTGCAGCACTTGCAAAGAAGTGTGTGTGTGTGGGGAGAGTATATGTACTGTATATATGTTAACAAGAAAAACAATCTGTAGCCACGATGACAGGCCATGACGCCATTTGATTGGTTGGATTAACAATGTGCAGACAATTCTATTAACAACACAAGTAGGTGAACAATGTTCGACCTTAGGGCAGCGCCAAATGAAAACACAATTGTATAGGTCAAAATGTTTTTCCTATCGTTCGTCGTTGTGAAATAATTGCTGTTAAGCATATTAAAGTATAGACATCATCCATCATATTTTGCATTGATTTCAGAGTTCATCTGGGACTAATGGGGGTCCAACTAGTGTGGTCAAAAGTCTTGTCATGAGAGTGACAACAACACAATAGTTCGACAGATGGACTGATCAGAGTTTACATGTCTAAAAACTCAATTCTGTACGTCTTACAACATGATGCCGCAAGGAGAAGCATAACATAGGGCAAAATGTGAGACTGTAAAGAATGAGAATCCACTAGCCAAGCAGAATTGATAAGTCGTATAAATAGCAATGATAAACAAACAAAGTCAGCACATGTGAAATATAACACCAACCATAAATGTATATTATAACTATGGACAGTGCTTGACCTTTTGTAAACAGCAAACCAAGCGAAACACTAGGTGGGAGAGAGGGGGACTGCACGACCGAGTTCTATGACCTTTCAGATGGCACAAGATGAAAAGAAAATATGAGCGAAACAGAAGAAGGGGGTGGAAAAGACAGAGGAGGATGACAATGGGAGAGAGAAACAGAGGTAGAGAACACAAAGTGTGATAGTAAACATTAAGGTGGGTGTTTCTCCAGGATTTATTCAAAGCAATGCGATTTTCCCAGCAGGACAGAAAAGGAAAAATAGCACTGTATAAATGCAAACACGACGACAACATATAGGGCAAAAATAATGAACCCATGTTGTTTTCTAAGACAACATGAATGCAAACCCAGGAGAGCTCTTGGCCTGTATTTGTAATTCAGAGAGCGTTTCACTCTAGTTCCACTCTGCATGAAAAGCACTGAGGAGGAGGTCACCCACTGTGTCCAGAGAGTCACATGATTCAACCGAGGGAATGCAGCGGAGGGGGGGGTTGAGAGACATAGAGATGAGTATATGCAGTGAAACAGTGACTATGTTCTCTAAAGACACATAAGCGGGGAGAGGCAGCCCTGATATAACGACACTCTACAGCTGGCGAATTTCTGAAAAAAAGGACATATAGAGCAGTGTTTTTATTCTCACACCACCAGTAATATCTCCGGAATAGCCTCAGCATGATCACATGACACGACGAGAGATGTTTAGAGGGTGTGCATGATAGCCAAACCCAGCTTTACTCAGCCCTGCCCTGAAGTCCAAAGGTCCTCTTGTTCTTCTTTAAGCCACAAAGTTGGCAGACTTGACAGGTTTATTAGCTAAGCATATCGCTGTGGGAACAAGTGCCTGTATTTATTACCCTCAGAAGTGATCAATCGTGGGGGTAAGAGGGGATTAGATCACCCTGCCTTCATTGATCGAAGTTCAGAGGCGGCTGAAGAAAAGAGGAGGAATTTCATGTTATCAAATCTCTGCCTTCTTTACAACATGTTCGTCCTCAGCCCCCCTCCTATGTTTTAGTCTGACCCTTTCATTTGTCAACTCTCCTTCCCACTCGTTCACTCCAGTACCCTAGGGTCCCCTGAATGGGCCTCTGCAAGCCTTTTTATTACCATGGCAGGGAGGTAAGAGGGGTACTATAGGGGGCTCAGCAGGGCCAAAACAACAACAACAACACCAACAACAAACACCACAACCTCTGAATAATCTAAATTCCATCAGTGCTGCCAAGTTGTCCTGCCAGCAACCTTCCAACCAACCAATCGTTAAACAGGAGAGCTCAATTATCAGCCAATTACCGCTGCAGGCCTCCTTTGGGAGACTTTTTGCATCCTCTCAAAAGTCGGGCCAGGGAGGGGGAAACTCCGCTTCAGTGCTCATTAACGATCAAAGCAATAACACTGGGAAATTCTTCATCCACATTCACCTGCTGCAAAGTAAATCAGGCGCTTTCTTAACAACCTCGGACACTGGCATTTGTGAAAGTCTTCCCAGGATTATCACATCTCTGTAAAATATGAATTTAGGAAAGCAGCTTATGTGTTGCAATTAAAAAAAGAGTAGTCTAAATCTGCCAAAAAGAGCTGAGATTTCCTGGCTTTTAGTTTACACTTTGTTTCATAAAACCGTCTCTGAACATGTTTGTAGTTTTTATTTCTATTTCAAATAGCTTAAAAAACTTTAAACAAGAAATGTTGTGAATAGACATTGTATGAACTAGAGATGACTTACACGGTACTTCTGATTGACTAAACATATCACATATTAAGATAGGGAAATCATTTCCTATAAAACTTATGACTGGCGTTGAGTTTAGGTTCTTTACATTGCTGTGGAATATAATCTGGGGGCGCTAACTAGATGTTGTGTTGTCTGGCGTGAACATTGATCACAGTTCTGTAATAAAAGACAGTTAATTATGAAGTCCTGACTGTGAACTGGTGGCAATGTGCTTTTTTGCTGACATGAGTTCACTCTGGGCTATGAAAGAGAACAATAAAACAGATAACAGAGAGAGAAAGCAGCCCACGCTGTGCTTAGGTAGAGGTGCAACACAACTAAACAGAGGTGTGGAGGCTAAACCTCTTCCGGTTAATGGAGTGTGTGGGCCGGCTGCCCCAGACACCTTCTTAATTAGCACTGCTTCGAATCATACTGATATGAATATTTTAGGAGGCTTTTGACTCTGACTCAATTACTGTAGTCATATATGTCTTTTGTAAACAAATGTTTTTGTGAGAAATTAATCACTTTATCTACAAAAATGTCAAATCTAGTGAATAAAGCATTTTAATCTTCCCCATCCCAGCATTTCGACATTTTTCTCATCAATGTTTCAAATACAACTTGATTGCTTTCCTTTTCCCTTAAAGTTACCAATGCTTAAGAACAGGAACAGTAAGTGCAAATAACTTGCACTGATACTCTTTGGTAACTGGGGATAGCTACCGATTGCTGCAAGGGAAAACAAAAGTGCCCTGCTCTTATTGTTCTTGTTAAGCATTGGTTGATAAACGTATTGTGTGCCTTAAATCGTGCTCTCTGTTGTCTAAAACTGCAAAACAAGTTTATTTTTAATTCTATAAAAAGTATTTTGATCAAATCAGTGATAATGTTAAAAAATAATATAAGCATAACATTTTTTTTTTTTAAATACAGTATTAATAGACTATAGTTGCCCAGTTATTAATTTCAACACCGTAAATCAAAGCATATCAGTATATAACGAAATGCACCTCATTCTGTAAAGGGCCCCAGTTAAACTTTGCTACAATAAGGCTGAGAAGAAGAAAAGAGAAGCATGGTACTGAATGACCTGATATAAAGCGCTCTGCAAAGAAAACAAACACTCTTGTCCTGCTTTCATCAGATTGCAACTGGGACGAAGCGCATTAGCACTTCTTCGACCCAGAATATAACACTGCAGACAGGAGCGAGAGAGGATCCTCTGAGAGAAGAATCAGAGTGGGTGTAGTGGGAAGAGAGGTCACACTCAAGACACACAAATTTTACGAGGTGCCGGATTTCATTATCACAACATAGTGAGGCATTTATTTCTCTGAACATCTTGAGTCATGTAAAGACCTAACACGGGGCCATACTCGTTTGTGTGTGTGTGTGTGTGTGTTTGGACCCAAGACACATGGTGGTCAGTCTGTCAGGAATGAGAAATAAAGAGGCTGAGAACTACTGTTCAGTGCACTGACTTATGTAACGGTCTTAATGAATCTCATATGCCTGATGTTTTGGTCCTATACTTGGATCCCATGGGACGTTATGAGGGCAGACACAGAGCGCTCCTAGACCGAAAATCACAAGACTTAACTTTACAGCTGTTAATTATACTTCATTAAGAAGCTCATCCACCAGGGAAAAGATAAACTGATATTGGCAACAAAAAAAATGTGACCCTCCTACTTTGAATCAGTGCTATTGATTAAACCCATTACATTTAGCTGCCACTTTTATCCAAAGCAACATAGGTTAAGTGCAATCAACCATAAGGATCCAAATTCCGAACTGCAAAAATCTTGCAAAAGCTTAAAATAAGCCACACAATTGTAAGTTATACAAACAGAACCAAGGGGGTTTTTTTTATAGGCCAAGGAGCAGTAGAAACAAGTGGGTTTAAGTCTGCAGAGGAAGATGCTATTAGTGCTTACAGTTACACTCAGTGTTTCCACTTCCAAGCCCAAGAAGAGCTGAGATTTACAGAATTATCATGATTTAGGTTAATGAAGATTTGGGTTTGGGTGTCACTTCCGCTGCTACTCAGATGGAAATGATTACATAAGGTACAGATGCTGCTGCTCACTCTGACAAGCGACATATCAGTGCCAGGACAGCAGGCAGCACAGGAGCGCAGGTGTGAGTCCCAAGGAGAGGGCAGCGGATTTGCATGAGCTGTTTTCCCTTTCAAACATCCTGCGCGGCGAGCAAACCAACCTGGCATGAGCTTCACCTATTCCTCTGCCTGCCAGTCAAATTAGGAAGAAACAGGCGGTTCATAAAGGAGACCACACACTCATAATCTCGTGTAACCTTGTCTGAAAGCATGGCTAAGATTTGCATGATTATTCATTATCTACAATCATCATTCTGACAAATAACGAAGCGGTTGGTGTCTAACTTTCCTCTGAAAGTTAGGTAACATATTATTCACCTATTCCACTCTGCAATACAAAAACACATGACTATAATGTGAAAAGGTCAAAGGGCAAAATCTGACCCATTACAAAGAAGACTGCTATAAGAAAGAAACTCACATTATAAAGAAGAGAACATTTGTTATTCTTCATAATGACAAGATACTCTCCATCAGACACACATTTTTGTCTATTATAAAATGAGGTATTTTAGTACAAGCTCAACAGTTAAAGACCCAGAAAGACCCAACTGTTACTGGACTCTGCATTTGTTGAGTTTTCTTAAGCAGCTTTCTTGCTCACCTCTTGTGCTCCAGGCATAGCATACAACAAAACCAGATTCCTATTTCACAGTTACACCCTGGCTGCCAACTACCAGAGGGAGAAATGTAGCACTTCAGTGTAAAGAGCAGTGATAATGTGATAGGTACTAAGGCTCAGGTCAGTAAAGGAAAAGAGGGTCTAGTGCAATATCTAATGACGTACACATATAATATATCAGAAATACAGAAAATCTGTCACCTGGCCTTTACTGCACATATTGTGACAGAGAGATGTAGCAGCTGTGTGTATGTGCACATGTAGTAGTTTCTCAATAACTTGGCTTACAAAAGGTTAAACTGAGGCATGAAGGGATCTTTACATTAACTTTGTTCAACACTCATACACACAAGGGGGTTAGTCTTTCGAGTTTTCCATTTTTTGTGGTGAAAATGTGTCTTTGTTCCTCTGCCCCCTAATTTGTTTCACAACATTCACAATGCTTGCCTCATTTCCCATCAAAGAGAACAGACTTCCAGTTTCTCAGTAAAAGGGCAAGATAAAGTTGCAGACACATTAAAACCGACTTCCTCCTGTTTTAGAAAACGACAGCAAAAGTAAATGTTGACACAGCAAACAACAAAAACTACTGACTATCAAGGTGCGACAGGGCTAACCCCAACAATAACATCAAGAATCATTTCATTTATTCAGGGGCTCAGTACGAACGTCAAATGAGCAACCCCCTCATCAATGACCACGTTCAATTCCATTCTTTCACATAAATGTTGTAGTAAAAATCTTGGTAAAAATGACAAAACCTAACATATAACCTCGCTCATTGACCTCTAGCCAATAACACAAAACATTGTCTGGAAGGGGGAAATAAGTTGTTTAGCGAAATACAGCATTTAAGATGAATACTATGTTTCTTTAAATAATATCCCACCAGAAAGTGTTTGAGCGCACCTGCAGTTTTTCACCTGTCGCAACACCTGCAGACACTAAAACACCAAACGTAATAAGCCAAACGCTATTAGTACAATTGTTTTTCGGTAATGAAATCAAACTCACAGAAATGTTAGCAGCCAATCGTCTTCCTCTGAGTATGCCTGTATAAATAATATTTCCCTGTGTAGCACAGGGTGCTGCAGTCCTCACAGAAATACCGTTCCTCACGCAGTCGATCCCCAGCAGATAAATAACTGCGGATAAGGAAAATCTCCGCTGTCAGTGGTGTGTTTTCACCACCAGCTGACTGTGCACAACTGAAGTCAGTCCTCCACTGAGCAGCAAGAAGCCCTGCGTGTCTTTATCACTGCCCTGCCTGTGTACATGCACCGTGCCATTCAGTGCACCACTGGATAACAACACGAAAAGCGGCTCGAACATGCCCTCTGCAGGCTGAAAGCAAGACACGTTTATTTAAATATCATCTTTCAACACAAGGCCATTTATTTTAGCAAAATGATTTCATACACAAATGTCGCTTCCTCAAAATGTAGCCCCAGTATTTATTGATTTACATTTGGAATGACATGGAAGTATACAAAACATTTATTCAATTGTGAAAAAGTTAAAAAGTTATTTTACACATACATTCATAATGCCCTGTAAGGACTGTAATACAGTACTAGCATCATTTGGTGAGTTGAACATTCTGAAAGATACTGTAGTTCGACAAATAATAACAATAACAAGAACAATAATACAAATAATAATAATCTGCACAAAAACAATAGGTTTCCTCGCACTTCTTATGACAACTGGTTCCTAGCACCTTAGTACTCGGCAGAGTTGTGGACTCGAGTCACATGACTTGGACTCGAGTCATGAATTTGACGACTTTAGACTTGACAAAATCTAAAAAGACTTGCATAGAATAGCAATTAAACTTAATCATTCAGCCAGCAGTAGACCAGCAGTTTCTGTGTGATGCAGGTAAAATTGCTGTTTTTGCCAATGGAATCAGGTGTGCTGGAGAGAGTGAATTAACAAGCATACTTCAGTTTCCTGTCGGAAAAGGCTGCTTGATGGCAAGGTAAAGCAGGAAAAATATAAATTAATATAGTAAGTGTGCACTGACAATGGAAATGTAATGTTAAAACAAACACAATCATACAGTATACAATACAATTCATAATAATACAAAAATAAATATTAACACAATGTTAGCATTGATATATGAGGAGATAGATTCAAATGCAATTTATGTGTGGCTGTAAGGGACTTTCTGACATCTGTTTTATATGCTTACCTGTTACAGATTTGAATAATACCAGATGAGTAGAAGCATCATAGATGAACCACAACAGCCTTCAATCTCACAATTCTTGGACAGTCGTGTAGCACATTACAGCATGAGTCATCCACGGCAGAAGGCTATCAGTAACGCAACACTGTTCGACTTGATTATTGATTGCAACCTTCCCGTCTATTGTGGAACACAAGAGTTTTCTGCACTTTCTGACAGTAATTGACAGTAAGTGCAGCCCAGTGTGTCGCAGAACGTTGACATCAAAAACAGAGAGCTTCGCTGGGGAGAGACGTTCAAGATTAAAAACTCAATTGAGCAACACTGAGCATATTTCAGTCACTGTGGACATTTGGTCTGACCGAAAGATGTGGGGATTCCTTGGTGTCACTGTCCACTGGATAGAGAAAGAGACAGCTAAAGAGAGGATACAGCTAAATACCAAATCTCTTGGCCTGCAATTGCTTCAAAGGCTCACACACAGCTGAACGAATCTGTGACCAATTTGAGTCAATATGCGATGAATACAACAAAGATAAATTGGACTACATTATTAGTGACAATGCTGCTAAAATGCAAAAAGCATTCACTGTGTGCTTCCTCAGTGAACAAGAGGATGATGACGGAGATCATCTTGATGACCCTGATCTCTGGTGTGACTTAACCCTGGAAGAACAGCAAACGGTAGATGCTGCTATGGCAAAGAAACAGCGCCTGCAGTGTTTTGCGCATACTCTTCAGCTGGTGGTGGGAGACGGTTTGAAAGAAACGAAGTGGCATGTCCTTCTCTTTCCAAGTCATCAAAATGTAGCTCATTGCTGCACACAAGCACAACATTCAAAGATGTGTTTGATAGTGAATTTGGGGAACAGAAAGGCATCCCTGCTGCAGTCCACACAAGATGGAACTCAACACTGAGGCAAGTAAAGGCAGTTCTCCAGTGTGATAATCTAAAGCTTTTTGCCATTCTAGAAAAGGCTGGGCATAAGGAGCTGTGATTCACACCACGAGACTGGAATCTGTTGAAGGAGTTGGTGGACATCTTGAAGCCGTTTGGAGAAGCAACTGATTTGACACAGGGAGAGAAGGTCGTCACAATCAGTGCAGTTGTTCCATCCGTCTTGTCCCTCAATCATCACCTTGAGAAGTTGAAGCCTCAACTTTGTTTCCTGAGCGACCTGGTCAGAAGTCTCCAGGCGTCCCTGAACAAAAGATTTCTTGGGATCTTCATTAACGTGAAAATGGCCGGGACTCAAGATGGGATCACTGCGCCCTTTTCAGACCCAGTCTACCTCAAAGCAGTCGCCTTGGATCCAGCCTTTTCTCTGCTGTGGGTGGAGCACCATGTACTGGTCAATCGTGACATCAGAGGTGGCACAACAAGTTAAAGGTAAATGTTATTGACTTCAATGCAGCTTTTTTTCTCATAGTCTGATCTTATTGACAGCATCAATAGTTGCATTTTTCAGTCTAACACTGTATCACCAACACCAATGGTAATAAGGGCTCTTTTGTTTCTGCTGCTGTTAAATGCTTTTCCAGAAATGATCCTGCAAGAGTCTACAGAGACTGAGCAACCTGTGCCTCTGGTTGATGAAGAAGAGCAAGAGGACCTTGGACAAGGAGAAGGGCTGTTTGCTGCATACCATAAGAGGCAGAAGAAGGATGTTGGGACCACTCCAGCACTACAGCTAAGTCACTACCTAGACAAAGCCGAAGGACAGAACGCCGTTTTGTTCTGGGCACTGAACATGAAGTCTCTTCCTTCACTCTTCCGAGTGGCCACCAGAGTCTTGGCAGTGCCTGCCTCTAGTGCTCCAGTGGAGCGAGTTTTCAGCCATGCTGGCATCATACTACGTCCCCATCGTGCACAAATGACTGACAGACTTTTGGGCAATTTGATCTTTTGCAAATGCAATGCAGCATAGGGCCCTGACATAGAAAAGCACAACTCTGTTCATTGTCATGTTCATGACACTTCACATCTAGTCCCCTTCCACACACACACACAATTTCTTTTCTTTTTTTTAACACAGTTTTTTAAATTGTTTTTAAGCATATATAGACAATACATAAGACAGTACATAGACATCCACAAGACACTAGGGCTGAACGATTTAGGAAAAGAATCTAATTGTGATTTTTTTTCCTCAATATTACAATTGCGATTTAATATGCGATTATTTTTTCAAGGTCCTCTTCTCATGTATTTTTCAACAAACACAAGCAATAAATCAATCGTGATTACAATTGTGAACCTCGTGAGGTAGCAACAGTAGCGAGGCACGTTCTGCACAATACCTGACGTTGCGCAGCATCTTCCTTTTTAAAGCCAAAATAATTCCACACAACTGACGTGCCGCCCCTCTTTGGTACCAAACTTCCAGCCGTGCACTCTTCTGACGAGCCTGAGGCCATTGTGCAACAGGTTCAAGCGCAGCGTTGACCTCTTTCCCTGCCTGCTCGACTTCGCTCGACTCGCTCGCAAGTCCTGTGACCAGATCACGTGACCAGTCAAATCGCAGCCTTTGCGGTTGGAAAATCTTGTTTTGTCATATTGCGATATTATCGCAAATGCAATTAATCGTTCAGCCCTACAAGACATTAAAAAAAAGACATTAAAAGTCACATACACAACATAAATAAATAAAATCAACTACAGAAACATGTGGGTAGACTATGTAAGGAAATATACAAACATGTAGGCAGATATAAAAGGCTTCCATCCTTCTCCCAGCAGAGCAACATTACTCATCTCCAAATTGCTGACCCCAAGTGCTCTCTAGATCTGCATGTTCCAGATAGTTAAGGAAAGGGCCCCATACTTTTTAAATAGTTCTTGTTTTCCTTTAATTGAATAGGCTATTTTCTCTAATGAGACACATGCAGACAGTTCTTTTAGCCATTTACCAAGTCTTGGACTATTTACATTTTTCCATGAAAGTGCTATCATGCGTTTAGGCTGCAGCAGACATGGATCTAAATTGATTTGTTCTTTGTTCCTTATGTTATGTTTTTTGGGGTAACATCCTAACAAAAAAAACTTCGGCTCCATAATTAACCGCAATGATAAAATCTCTTCTATCATACATTTTTACATCTTCCCAAAACGTTTTTATCTTGGTACACTCCCAAACACAATAAAAAATCTTCCCTTGGATTGTCCACACTTGAAACATAAGTCTGGGATATTACCATTAAATCTGTTTAGCTTTTCTGGAGTAATATATGTACGCATCAGCCAATTATATTGTAAGAGCTTAAGACGGGTATTCACTGTTTGTGATTGAGCCTTTTCGCAAGCACTTTCCCATTCATCAACTGAAATGTTTTCCTGCAAATCCTCCCTCCACTTTCCCAGTTTAGCTTCGGAGGACTCAGGGCACCCAGATATAAGCAAGTTATAAAGTGCAGAAATTAAGTTTTCCCCCTACAATCCTTTAACATTATTTGCTCTACTGGTGAGTATGGCGGAATAGTTCATTGTTTTTGGTTTGCTCCAATAAAGCTTCTAATTGTAAAAAAATTAATAAAATGTTTCTGTGGAATGTGGTGTTTAATTGCAAGCTCCTCAAACGACATCAGTTTGACATCAATGAGCCTATATATATCCTGACTTTTCTTTACCCCCTTATCTGACCAAATTTTAAACCCACTATCGGCTCTGCCTGGAAGGAAGTCATAATTTCCCCAAACTGGACTAAAACTAGAGAGAGAGAGAGGCTCACCCAAGTACTTCCTCACTTCATGCCTGACTCTAAACATGTTCGTAGTAATAGGGTTAGTGTTCTTTTCGTTTTTTTTAAGTCTCTTAAGAATAGTTGAGTACAAGTACATGGGAAGAGGTATCTCTAGAGCTTGGGACTCCATCTCTCTCCATGCAGGGGGGTTGTCATTTGTAAAGTAAAACATAATCGTCCTTAACTGAGTTGCCCAGTAGTACCAGAGAGGATTAGGACACGCAAGGCCCCCTCAATCATAGGGCATATACAGGAGGGCCAAGCGCAAGCGGGCTCGTTTGTTGTTCGACAGAAAGTTTAAAAATAATTTCCTTAGCCTTGAAAATAAGTTTGGAGGAGGAGGCAGGGGGATGTTTTGGAATAGATACAGCAACTTGGGGAGTATGTTCATTTTTAATATATTAGTTCTCCCAATCAAGGAAATCGGCATAGGCGTCCATCTATCAATTGTGCAGGTAATTGATTCCATAATAGGGTCATAATTAGAATACACTACATCTGTTATATTGGGCACTATTTTTATACCCAGATATGTAAAATTATCTGCAACTTTAAACTGGGAGACTGGTGCAGTCGGACTACTTCTCTCTTTGGAATTTAATAACATTATGGAAGATTTTGAATGATTCATTTTACAGGAAAATTCTCCAAATTTCTCTATCACTTCTAATAACGGTTGGAATTGATGTCACTAAGTCCCTGAAAAACACGATAACGTCATCACCATATAAAGCTAAACGATGGTTCGTTTGACCTATAGTTATACCAGAGATTTTTGGATGAGACCGAATAGCTATGGCCAGCGGTTCTATCGCCATTATGAATAAAAGTGGTGATAGAGGACACCCCTGCCGGCATCCCCTTGTGAATCTTAATTGGTTTCGAGGTTGTATTAATTGTAAGTATTTCTGCAACAGGGTCAGTGTATAACAATTTAACCCACTTACAAAATGTTCACACACACAAACATTTTTGGGAGTGAGGATATCTTGTATAAAGTGGTGACATGTTTGAAAAGGTTAAAGTTAAACTTAGGTTTTGAAATGAGTTAAAAAGACTGAAAATATTTTTTTATAAAGTGGTAACACATTTGGAAAAGTTACATTCAGCTGTTTTTGTGAGCCTCCAAATACTTGTTTGAGAGTGAAGACATGTTTTTTGGTTCAAGGCTAGATTTAAGTTTTAAGGTGAAGAGTGTTTTGCAAAAATGAGGATCTTTTGAGACAGTTATAGTGCAATAAGCAATGGAAATACAAAATGTCAGCACTTTCTGTGGAAATGACATTTAACTTTGTTTTTTTCAAATGTGTTTGAACAATGTTCTTGGTTTGATAAATATATACAGATCTTAAAAGCATACATGATTTGTGTAAACATTATTTCTCCGTTGTTAAAAGGACTTGAAACTCAAACAGTAGGACTTGGGACTTGCAAGAGACTTGTCGGTCTTGACTTGGGACTTGCTTGTCTTGACTCGGGACTTGAAAGCAAAGGAACTTTGTAAAGAGCAAAAATATATTTAAATTACCTATGTGAAATGTGTTGATTATTCCTCTCTTGCTTAGACATATAAGCAATATGCAATCAGACATGCAATTCGTAGTAGTGCTGAACCACCTGTGGAATCAAAAGATGGATCTTTAGGGCTATTGTATCAATACACAACGAATTAAACACATCTTAACACTTTGATTTCACCTGATTCTCAGCCTTTGAAAGACAAGCCAGACCAAAAGAACAAAGACAGGAAATGGGAGGGTGGAAGCAAGTAGGGTTAGTTGCATTATTTTTCAAATTTCAAACCAGGAAACACATGGAAAAGTGAACCATATCTAACCACTGGCTGCTGTTAACAGTTTCTTGTGAAGAAGCAGAAATAACAAGTTGTTCAGAACTTACTAACTCCAGCGATAATGTGTCCAGGTTTTGCATGACCATTTTGCGGACCCTCTGTGGGGACTGGTGAGGGTGTAGTCTCTCTCTTTTCTAGTAGAGGAAAAACTCCAGTCAATGGTCATTCAATACTGTGAGTAACATGGTATGAAGAGAATCTGAAGGGAAAACTTACCATTAAAAAAAGCGCAAATGTGGCTGTGGTCTAGTTGAAAAAACAGAGAAGTATTACCAAGTGTTTTTGGATAGAATGGCATCAGGCATTGGACTTATAGAAAATATCTTCACCATGTATATACTGTGACCATTTATTTGGGGTTATTTGGGAAATTGTGGTGGGTGTTGAAATCGTTCAATAATTTTACAATTTGATTTGAACAGTAACATTTTAATGAGAATAAATATAAATGTAGAAGCTTGTTTGGCATCAGGGCTATATTGTGATGATTGTTGTAATGAGTGCACTCATTTAAAGTCAGCACAAAAGGAAGAGGTCTGAAAAAAGCTTAAATGTAAATGGGGACATTTTTGCATCACCGAATGATCATAATATAAGCCTATATTAAGGGCGTTGGAAAGTAAGTGTAAATACCTTTGCATTTTCCAGTCTTCATAGGACTGCTTTTCACTTCAAAATCACATCGACCGCTTGTATAGAGAGAAACAAATGCCCGACCATCATGTTGGCAGACAGTATTGGACAGTGGAGGTCCTGCAGGACTACAATCTGCGATGTTGTCAAATGACACCAACTCATCGTTGCAAAATATGGCAGTCACGCTATTGGCACATCCTGGGTCCATGCAGAAAAACAGACATGCAGAGCTGTTTCCACCTGCAACATCATAAAGTGTGAATTATCTCTCATACAATTTTCCCTTTATCCTGAAAAGAAGGTGCACAATAGAAGAATACCTTGAATGGCTGTGGCTGGAAAGCACTGCATGAGTACAGCTGCCCAAAACAGCGTAACGATGACCCACAGCTCTGTCAAGAATTAAATATGAAATAGCTGATAAAAATGGTTGTAGTTTAACACAGTTTAAAGTTGGTACATTTTCAGAAACATACCTTTCATGTTAGAGATCAAGGCTGAGAAGTTCTGCATGGTACAATGTAAACCTGGTCCAATGTTGATCACTGATTTAATGTTCACCCCTCACTTCCTGTTGGCGATATACAGTAGATTCCCATCAGAGACATACTCATACAGCATTCCTAATTATTATGTTCAAGGTTTCAAGGTTTTATTTGTCATATGCACAGCAGATACAGCGTATATGTTGGCAATGAAAATCTTATGTCGCGTGCTCCTCCAACAACTCAACATACATGGTGCAAATAACATAAATAAAATAGTGCAAAAGAGAGAAGAATATTTACAGTAACAACAATAAAGATTTGAGGATGTGAAATATATACATATGTGGAATACATTGAAAGTATTTAAATACTTGTGGAATGAGGAGGTATGGACAGATGCATATATTATGTATAGAGCTCCTGCAGATGATGTCATATATGCTGGTCACGTGACGAGATACGACAGGGGCAGCCATTTTGGCAGTCATCGCGGCAGTAAATTGACAGGCACTGGCAGACTGTCAAGGATGGTGGATAACTGCTGTGCACCAGGTTGCACAAATAGGCGTGGGAAAAAGAAAGGTGTATCGTATTATCGCATTCCTAAAGACGCGGAGAGGAGGGAGAAGTGGATTGGAGCGATTAAAAGAGCCAGGAGCCTTCAGAAAAAGACTGAAAGATGGGACCCCCCGGCCGTTGGCTTTCGCTTATGCAGTGATCACTTCATATCAGGTGGGTGAAGGAATACAGTACAATGCTACAAAAAGTTTCTGGTCAGTTTAATTAAATTTAATTAGTTTAATTTAAGAAGTAGCACCCAGTTATTATAGCTAACGGACACTGTGATGTCCCTTTTTAACTCAACAAGTGTGGCTCTGGCGCAGCCTAGCCAGTTAGCAAGTTAGCTTGTAGCAAGCTAGTGGTAAACAAACCCGTGTTGAAATATTCCTTCTTATTTTGTAGGGAGAAAGAGTGATAATCCGTTGAGTCCGGATTTTATCCCCTCAATTTTCGATTACCTTCCATCTCCAGAGAAGAGGAGACATAAAACGAGACTGGAGGTTTTTAACAGAAGGCAGAAGGCTAAACTGCACAAAGTAGAGCAGGCAAAGATATCTGCAGAAGCCATCCGTCAAAGGTGGGTAGATCAAACTCCTGTCTGATTACATGTTGGGTCTACTTGTGATCGGTGTGTTATTCAGATTATTTTATTTCAAATAGTTAACTGCCGTGATATGGTTATAAACAATAACGTCACACCAGTCATTTAATGAAGGCTAATATCATATGATTTCCATTATATTTAATCTCTCTAATTTTGTACTATAAAGCCGAATTTCACTTGAATTAAAATGAGAAGTATACTCGCTCGGTAAGAAAACACTGGCACCGGTGGTCATGTTGACTGCCAAAATGGTGGCTCCCAACCAAAAGTCACGTGACCGCAGGAGCTCTATAGCAGATGTATATGGCAGATATGTATAATATATAGATATGTGTACTATAAACAGATATGTATGGCAGATGTGTATAATATATATATATATACATATATGTATGTGTGTACTATAAAAAGATGTGAGTAGACATTCACACAGCTCAGGAGTTCAGTAGTCTTATAGCCTGTGGTATAAAACTGTCTCTGAGTCTGGTGGTCTTGGTCCGGATGCTGCGGTACCGTCTGCCAGACGGCAGCAGACAGAACAGATTGTTGCTGGGGTGATGGGGGTCCTTTAATATCCTACCGGCCTTCTTCCTACACCGCTGGGTGTAGAGGTCCTCCATGGATGGCAGCTCCGTCCTGGTGATGTGCTGAGCAGTTTTCACCACCCTCTGTAGAGTCTTACGGTTGAGGGCGGTGCAACTGCCATACCAGGCGGTGATGCAGCCAGTCAGGATACTCTCGATGGTGCACCTGTAGAAGTTGCAGAGTATCCTGGAGTCCATGTTGAACTTCCGCAGCCTGCGGAGGAAGAAGAGCCGCTGTCGAGCCGTCTTGGATATGACCCTGGTGTGATGTGTCCATGTCAGGTCCTCACTGATGTTTACCCCGAGGAACCTGAAGCTGCTGACTCTCTCCACAGGAGTCCCGTCGATGGTGATGGGTGTGTGTGCCTCTCTCTGCCTCTTCCTGTAGTCCACAATCAGCTCCTTTGTTTTGCTGACGTTGAGATGGAGGTTGTTGTCCTGGCACCAAGATGTCAGGGCTCTGACCTCCTCTCTGTACGCCGTCTCGTCACCGTCTGTGATCAGGCCGATGACGGTCGTGTCGTCAGCAAACTTGATGATGGTGTTGGAGCTGTGTGTGGCCACGCAGTCGTGCGTGGAACAGGGAGTAGAGGAGAGGGCTGAGCACACAACCCTGAGGGGCTCCGGTGTTGAGGGTCAAGGTGGAGGATGTGATGTTCCCCATCCGCACTGCCTGGGATCTGCCCGTCAGGAAGCTCATGATCCAGTCACAGAGGGCGCTGTTGAGCCCAAGGTCCCTGAGCTTAATGATGAGCTTGGAGGGCACAATGGTGTTGAATGCTGAACTGTAGTCAATGAACAGCATTCTCACATAAGTGTTCCTCTGGTCCAGGTGGGAGAGGGCAGTGTGGAGGGTGAGGGAGATGGCATCATCCGTGGACCTGTTTGCTCTGTAGGCAAACTGCAGGGGGTCCAGTGAGTCAGGGAGGGAGGAGGTGATAAAAGTTTTGACTAACCGCTCAAAGCACTTCATGATGCTGGAGGTGAGTGCAACTGGGCGGTAGTCATTGAGGCAGATGGGTTTTGTCTTTTTGGGGACAGGGACAATGATGGACTCTTTAAAACATGTGGGGACTACAGACTGGAGCAGTGACCTATTGAAAATGTCTGTGAACACATCTGCCAGCTGAACTGCACACACCTTGAGAGCACGGCCAGGGATGCCATCAGGTCCCGGAGCCCTGTGTGCGTTGATCCTTTTCAGAGATCTACACACATCTGCACTGGTTAAAACCAGTGAGCAGGGATCCTGGGCCTTTTGTGCCTCCACAGCCGGGGGCTTCTCAAAGCGTGCATAAAATGTGTTCAGTTCATCTGGGAGAGATGCAGACACTTCCTCAGCACCACTCGTTGTCCTTTTGTAGTCTGTTATTGTTTTTAGTCCAGACCACATATTTCTGGCGTTGGAGCCCTTGTAGTTCGACTCCACCTTGTCCCTGTATTGTCTTTTCGCACTGCTAATAGCTCTCCGGAGTGCATACCTGGAATTCCTGTACTCATCCAAATCACCGCCGCTGTGCGCGATGGCCCGTGCTTTAAGTTTAGCTCGGACCTCGCCGTTTATCCAGGGCTTCTCATTTGGGAATGTCCGTACAGTAATCCGCGGCACGACGTCATCGATGCATTTGCCGATGTAGCAAATGACCGCGTCAGTGTGTGTGTTTATGTCGTCCTCCTCAAACACACACCACTCCGTGATGCCAAAGCAGTGGCGGAGAGCAGAGTCAGACTGCTCGGACCAACGCTGCACTGTCCTTGTCACAGGTCGGTCCCTCTTCAGTCTCTGCCGGTAAACGGGGAGCAGAAGAAGAGATATGTGGTCTGACTTGCCGAAGGGGGGGGCGGGGGAGGGCTTTATATCCATGCCGGAAAGGAGTATAAACATGGTCCAGTGTATTTCCACCGCGCGTGGGGCAGCTGACGTGCTGATAGTATTTCGGCAGGACTTTCTTCATGTTGGCTCTGTTAAAATCCCCGGCCACAATAAATGCGGCCTCTGGCCGAGAAGTCTCTGTCCTGTCGATAATCCCATACAGCTCCACCAGCGCTGTAGATTCCCATCAGAGACATACTCATACAGCATTCCTAATTATTATGTTCCCTGACACCCTCCTGTTATTACCACTCAGTCAGAACTAATCTCCTGTTTGACCTTCATTCACACTATCCAGAACCAAAAATACTTACAGACAATGTTACTTTGACTTTCCACAACATAGCAAAGAAGGATGGATGCAGATTCAAACTTTAACATCCTCATCTCTGTCCCTATCAACCACCATTGGCTGCTACTAACAACAGAAGAAATAAAACAAAAAGCAAATGTTAAGATAATAGGATAGCTTGGGTCAGTGGACACTGGGATGAGAGGTCTTGTGTTCACAACGGCTGTCACCTCTGCCAAGAAAGTGGATAACACTTCATGGGTCAGTTGCCAGAATGAAATGCCCAAAACCATTGAGTCGAGTATACGTCTTGTCACCCCAATCATGCGCTCCCAGCTACCTCCCATGTGTGAAGCATGGGGTGGGTTAAACACCCATGTGCATCCGTTGTCGCTCAAGAAGTCCTGTGTCACCTAGTTGTTGCAGTGTCTTGAGTCGATATCAAGCTCTTTACATGCGCCCAGGAAGTTGGTCCCACAGTCGGACCTCAACTGTTTGGGCCGCGGATGGAGATGAATCACCGCAATGCATTGATGAAATTGGAAGACTCCATTGACTCGATCACTTCAATGTGTATGGCTCTGACACTCATACAGCTAAAAATGACTGCCCACCGTTAAGCTTAACATGTCCACTCTGTCATAGTGAAATATCAATATAAAAAACCTTTCAGAAATTCGAAATTGTAAAACAGCAGTCACCTTGCTAACTGAATCATGTTGCTAACTGAAGGTCCACCATTTGCTCATGAAATGTTAACATTAGCCAAAATGTAACATTAGCCTGACAGGGTGGACATGTTTTGCTGTTTGCATGTAGGGGAGACCGGGTATGATTGTAACACTTTTTTTCTTCAGCACCTAAAACTACCTTTTTTTTAAGCTACATGTCTGAAACGTTTAGGTAAAGTACCCACAGTTGTCTACTACAACTGGCAACAATTTCAATTTCTATAACTATATCACAGACTTTGTGAGATGATGAAAAATACAAGGTGGTCCTTTGTTACAACCTACCCACTACTGGGGTAGGTTGTAACACATACTGGGGTAAGTTGTAACAGGTAGACAAAATGCACAAAAACTAAGGGTACTCCAAGTGAAATGCCACAACAACAGTTGAAACAGAACAGAAAAAACATCAGGAAAAATATCTTGGGGAGTGAGAAAAGCAAAAACAAGAAGGCAAAAAAACCTGCCAAGAAAAGGGTGAAGGCTGATGACTCCTCTTCTGAAGAAGAGGATTTTTGTGTCATCTGTATGGAGCCATTTACAAATTCAAAATCCAAAGAGGTGTGGGTCAAGTGTATTTTATGTACCGTTTGGGCCCATCAGGCATGCACTCCAGGCATGCCCAATTTCATTTGCCAGCATTGCGATTCTGATTAACAGTGCATTTAATTTGTTTGCCCTTGTTACCATTGTGACTTAAGAATGTCTTTCATTTCTTTGTTGTTGTCACCCTTGTGACTTAAGATAAAACATTTAATTTGTTTGTTCGTGTCACAATTGTGACTGATTAAGAATGCCATATGGCTCTGAAGAATGCATGCACAAACACACACAATATGCACATACACTGCCAATATTCACACACATTGTATTGTTGCCTGCCATTCATTTGAAATAAAACTGTTGTTGTTTTCATCGACATTCCAAATATCACTTCCATCAAACCCATTTTTAGCAATCACCTCCCCCAGTCGATCGAAGAAGAGTGCAACATTAGTGCGATTGAAACTGGTGGCCCTTGAAAGGCTAGTTGCCTGTAGACTCCTCAGTGAAAGTCTAGGGTTCCGCTTCATGAACGAGCTGAACCAATCAGGCCCTGCCATATTCTTCTCATCCCAGGTTTGTGGATGCTTTAAGTTAAATTCCACCGCAAGTTGATAGGCAAACTTTCTGACCTAAAAGAAATCATAACACAATGTCATTTTTTTGGAAATTGTCTAAATATATGTGTTGGTATTTATTCAACTTTTACCTGATTTAAAATATTGCATTCATCATTCACAAACATGAAGTTGAGCTTGCATGAAAGGTCCAATACAAATTAAGAAGTGTTGAATCTTGCCTTTTCTACCCTAGTCTCAAAACACTTATCCATCATGCTCACCTCACGTGGAGTCTGCCCAAAATATATATATCAGCTGCCTGGGTAATATATGCAGACAAAGTCTCCTCCTGCTCCCTGTTGAAGACCTGGTTAGGACTGACGTATCCTACACGAGGAAGGTCCATCGATCCCTGGTCTTTCAAAGCTTTATATTTCCGCCAATATCTGCCTAAGGTGACATGGCAGATCCCATGGGATTTTGCCACTGCCCTGACTGACTTTCCTCTCTGAACTTCCTCTGCTGCTCTTTTTAAAAGACTGGCATCGACTCCACGCTTTGTTTTCCTGACCCAACTTCTAGGCATTCTGTAGAATTATTAAAATCACAAAAATGTTCTTAGTTGTATGTAAGGGGATGGTTGTAACACTTTTGAAACACACGTTTCAACCTACCCCGCCACTGTCACCCATTGTTTAGCTAGCTGTATCAGCATGGTGCTACGAAATTAGCAGGAGGTTGATACACCATTCTAGAGAAACTATAGTTTAACTTGATATGACTCATACAACATTACCTACAACGGTAGAAGTACTAAACACAAAATTATCTTGTTATTTTTTTTACTTTCTTACCTCAGAATTAGATTTTCTGCTGTAACTTCAGGAGAGATAGCAGCACCGACTGGAAAATGTCCATGTGGGATCGAAAAGGAAGCCTGAGGAAACTGAAACTGTTACATGACTCCTATCTTATCCCTGATTGGTGGAATTGGTAGTGTTACAACTCTCCCTGTGTTACGACTATACCCGGTCTCCCCTATACGTCTTGTCACCCCAAGCATGCGCTCCCAGCTACCTCCCATGTGTGAAGCATGGGGTGGGTTAAACACCCATGTGCATCCGTTGTCGCTCAAGAAGTCCTGTGTCACCTAGTTGTTGCAGTGTCTTGAGTCGATATCAAGCTCTTTACATGCGCCCAGGAAGTTGGTCCCACAGTCGGACCTCAACTGTTTGGGCAGCGGATGGAGATGAATCACCAGGCCCGTCGCGTTCAGGTAGGCATGGTAGGCAATTGCCTAGGGCCCCCGAGTAGGAGGAGGCCCCCCAAAGACGACAGGTTAAGATTTTTTTTTTTTTTTTTTTTTTTTTTTCAAAATTCAAAGAAAAGTCTGATACAAATGCAACATGAATCAAACAACATGCATACCAATAAGACAGGTCATGTATTCAACAGCAATGACGATTTTAAATAGCTTCATAATAATAAGCAGTCATCTGTATATGAAGGGCTCTGCTGCGACTGCGAGGGCAGCAACAGCGCCTCCCTAGAGCATGCGATGTCCGAAAAGCGCAACGACACATTGTAGTCGAAATACCCCAGCTCGAGGGGGCCCCCCTTTCCCATGCATTAGCGCGACAGCGTCAAGTGCAAGTGAAAAGTGAAAAATTAAAATGAAGCGAAATTATCTCTCCGGCAATCAAAAAAAGAAGAAGAAAAGGGAAGAGGAGCAGAAAAGAAAACAAGACACCGGTAAGTAGAATATACACAATCAACATGAAAATTGTGCCAGGCAGGGTATACCATATTTTGCTAGAGTAGCGAGGTTGTAACGACGACTAGCTAGGAACCAGTGGTTTGGCATGCTAGCATGCTAACCAAACTTAAACTGCTACCTTTGACTTCACTATAAGTTCATAACGTTATCAGCTGGCCAAATTGATCAACGATTAATTCCTCTTAATATCCTAAATAAACTTCACATATGTTTTCAGTCGTTAGAGCCTTGAGACAACCAGTGAAATAGTTATTCCTGTAGTAGCTAGCTATTTAATAGGAGATTAACATGGGAGTTTACAATAATTTTGCTAGAATACCATTGGGTTGATTTACTTACTTTATTTACATTTTAACGGTTAACATCCCGGCGCAGATCAGCCACATGAAGAAAACAGCCACTTTAGTGTCAATTAATCCTTTTCTAAACCTATTCTGCTGTTTGTTGTTGTTGGTCTCCATGATAGCTGTAAATACCACTGGACCACCGTTAAAAACTGTACCGATAGCTTTGAGCTTTTTCTATGGGACACAGACAGTACACAGACACACACAGACACACCACGGGTGCGGGGATGGCGCTGTTGCCACTCACAGAATTGATTTCAGGAAAACAGCTCGTCTTAGTGACTGTATTTCTGTTTTCAAACCAGTGAAAACGGGATTATTGTAAGATTTTATTATTATTTTTTTTTTTACTTTTTTTTGGTGAAGCAGTGCTTCACCCAGGCCCGTAGCCAGCATTGTGGTGGGGGGGGATCTTTTCCCCCCGAAAGTGGACTTCATTTGGCTCCCTACTCCAATGCCCCCTAAATACACCAGCACATTTCAAATCTTTTAATTTAGACATATTTTATTCATCGTCAAGTTTGTTGTGAGTCTGTTGTTGCTGTCCTTCATTTTTTGTCTGTTGCTCCCCACTGTTAACATAAATGGACATGAATTGCTTCAATTGAGCTATCTCTATAGTCATTAAAACTTTAACAAGAATGAAGAATTTGATATAAATGTAAGTGTTACTCAAACTTCCTACATCTGTGATTGTCTGTCTCTGTTGCTCACCTCAGTTGTCTGTTGCTTTCTTCCATTGCCTGTCTGTTGCTGCCCTCCATTGTCTGTCTCTGTTGTTGTTCTGTCTGTCTGTTGTTGCTGTCCTTTATTGTCTATCTCTCCACTGTTGACATAAATAGATAAGAATTACTTCATGAAGTACACTATCGGTATGGTCATTAAAACTTAAACATGAATTAATAATGATATAAATTGAAGTGTTCCAGAAAAGAGCTTTCAAACAGCATCAAAACCATCTCTTTGTAATTTAAATTGACATAATCAAGGTTGAATGTGTAGTGCCCTACCCTCTTACTTAAAACATTCTTAGTCCATTTCTCCCTTATATTAGTGCCAGATTCATGCAAATGCAGTTCTGGGGTTCTACCTTACCACTAAGAAGGCACACAAAGTTTGATTAAAATCTGTGTCGGTTGGGCCCCAAAGTGTCTGATTTCACGTGAAATGACCCACCCCCCATGTCTCCCTCTTCTTCTTCTATGGCTTCTATTGCATCAGAACGCTCATCAGGTCCAATCGTCTTGGGTGCATTTTTGAGTATAGATCGACAGCTTCATCCAGATCCAGAGCCATGTCGTAGTGGGTATGGATGAGAGCCAAGGATGACATGCGGTCCTCTCCCATGCTGCTCCGCATGAATGTGTTGAGTCTCCGGAGAACACTGGCAGACCTCTCACATTCGCAGGAGGTCACTGGCAAGGTGCATGCAATTTTCAGGAGTTTGAAGATGTTCGGATACATCATCTCATCACACTCTTTGATAGCTGAGGCACATGAGCTTGGTCTTTGGTGTAATGCTTTGACCTGCCACTTCAACTTCCACCGTTTCAGCTCCTGGTCAATGACCTCTGGTGATGGCAAGTCATCTTGGTACAGAGCGACTGCTTCAGAGATGTCCACCGTTACATCTGAGTTGCACTGGACAGATGGAATTAGGCCCATGAGCCTTGATGCGACAAAGGCACTGTAGAAGTGACTGTAGGCATCATGCCGTGCTGCCCATCTTGTGCGGCTGAGGTCAATCAGGGGCTTCCGCTTTCCGGTAGAATGTGCCTCCTTATCTACAACCTCCTTGAGAAGGTGTTCCCTCTTCGGGCTGCAGGTGAAGAACATGACGATGTACTTCATCTTATCAATCATGTTGCGCACAACTGGAAGAGCACAAGAGCGTGCAATGACAAGGTTCAAGCAATGCCCATTGCAGTGCATATAAACTGCCTTAGGCGCATCCTTTTTTATCAAAGCTTGAACGCCAACATTTTCGCTGCTCATATTGCTGGCGCCATCGTACCCCTGGCCTCGACAGTCAGCAATCTCTATGCTTAGATGACTCAGCACATCTTTGATCGCGCTTGCAATGTGGCGACCTGTGATCCGTGGCAAAGTACAAATCTCAAGCAACTCCTCTCTGATATTTAAGTCTTTGTCCACGAAGCGAACACACATTGGCATCAGCTCTTCATTATGGGATGTGACCTCATCAGCTAGGACTGTGTACATCTGAGCATGCCTGACCTCTTCCACGATCTTGGCCTGAATCATGTGCTTCCCTATTACATCAATCATTTCATTTTGGCTTTGAGGTGATAGATATGTGGCATTTTTTAGCTTTGGTTTCTCCAAATGCTGCTTCAGCTTTTCATCGTGATTTGAAAGCAGTTTCAATAGGGCCAAGAAATTCCCAGGATTGCCACTACAATGCTGCTGCTCAGCTGATCCTCTCAGTGCAATGCATTGACGGCCACAGTAGAGAACAGCCTCTGCAACGCACTTGAGAATGTGCCTGTTCTCTTTGATGTTGGTCTCCTTTGCACTGTCCATACGGACTGATATCCGGGTATTGGGGTTTTCATGTGACTGTCGAAACAGTTTTGCTCTTTCAAATGCCACTAAATGGTTTGCTTTCGATTGGTGGCTTCCAATTATCTTCGTTTTCTTATGCCATTTACTGAAGGGCGCATTTATCAGTGAAGTTGACTGTTTCCTCTCTGTGGCATTGAGAAAGAGAGCACAGCATATGCAGAAAGCGCCATCGAGTTTCATGCTGTAAACCAGCCACCATCCATGCTCCTCAAACCAATCATACCTGAATGCCCTGTTGCACCCACCAATAAATGTAGTTGGGAAAATGAAATGTTTCGAAGGTCTGACGTGGTTTTTCACCAAATTGTACTTTTGGCCATCAGACATCTGACACACAGCCTGTGCTATTTCCTCAATAGATTTGGTTGCATCTATGAAGAAGCCAAGGTCACTGTCAAGTACAGAGCTCGGCTGGGCTACCTCACATTCTGCTGCCTGTCTCACTCTCACATCCTCAGCCACTTCAGGAGCTGCTGCATCTCTCTGCTCTTCCACTGCACTGTTACCTGGCAAGGCTGTTTCATTGCTGCTACTACTAGCTGCTGGTAGCTCACCCTCCACATGCTGACTCACTAAATAAATACAGCAAAAGAAAGACATTTAAGTCAATTTTAGAGTATTTCAAACCAGACATAATAATAATTTTATTCTCTGAATTATTTTATTTTCTATTGTGCACATAGAATTGTGAGGGTTTGGGTAATTTCATCAAGCAGATATATTGCATTTGTCATAAAACGGTTTTAACAAAAAGCACACACAACAAACGTCTGACAACAAACATCTGCACCTGAAACACAAACATCAGGTGCAGGGAAACTACACTGATTGACTCACATACACCCTATCCATGTTTAACCCCCTTTTTTTTTTACACCTCTATACTGTATTTTATTTACTATGGCCTTAGGAGCAACAGGCATGGTGACAGTAAAATACAGCCTAGCTGGAGCAACAGGCATGGTGACAGTAAAATACAGCCTAGCTTGATCATCAGCATTGCAAAGTGAGTTACTGAATGTTATTGTCACTTACATTTCTTAAAAATCAACTAATGGGCATAAAATAATTTGGCTTTAGTGTGGGGGGAACCCCTCATAAAATCCGTTTCACTTTCAGGAAAAGGTGGAGAGGCACCAATAGAGACCGAGGTCGAAACTGCACATAATAAGTTCTGTCATAGACATCTGAAGCCGCGAGCACAAAATGGTAACACTCTGCGTCAAGACAGTAGACTCAGGAGACAGACACTAGTCTAAAACAGACGGGGGGAACTGTCAGCTATGTGGCACTTGCAGAGCACAAGCATAACGAGATGGAGGGGGGGAGACATTGAAGCACCGAAGTCACGTTAACACGCCAAGCAATACACTTTTAACAATCCCGAAAATAGTTACTGTTACGTTCGCTATGTTTCCTACAAAATTGACAGTGGTATTTTCTGTGTTCGGCGAGGGATGGGGCTAGCATATAGCCTAATGGAGCTAGGCAACCACTGACAAGTAGCCTAGGTCAGTGAGTGTTCAGATGCAGCTAGGTCTAGCAGCTAAGTAGTAAAGAAATAGAAGCCCTGCACTCAGCAGCTTACCGATTTTGGTCCTTTTCTGGAATAAGTCACCAATGTTTTGGGACAATGTTGCCGCCGACTTCTTTCGTTTACGTTCCTTGTCTTCTTTTTTACCCATTTTCGCTATTCTTCTGATTCTTCTTTGTTCCTATGTAATAGGCGATTAGGCTAGCTACCAACAGAAATGGGGGCATTACCGCCACCGACTGGATTGGTGTAAAACAGTCTGAACAAAATGTGTAAACAGAAATATTAACCATTTTTCTTACTCGTCACTTCTCTGAGTCTACTTTTCTTTTTTATTAGTCTGGATTTTGATATTGTAAATTTAGATTTGAATCATGTATATTCACCGGAGATGAACAATTCATTCATTGAATAGCCCACATATCTTGAGGGGCGTGTCTGTGTATGGGGGGAGGGGGGGGGGGGGTCGAGTGCGGGAGGGGGATCGAACGAACCCTTCGATCCCCCCTGGCTACGGGCCTGGCTTCACCTGTAGTCGTATAGAAACCGCCACTAAACCGCCTAGTAGGAACTGTGTGTAATGCTTTTAATATCTATTTCACCACAATTATCAGACTGTAAAATGATAGGATTTCAAAAGCATTTGAAAAATAACCAAGCTAATCATACAGTACTTATTCTTTCTCCAAGGGGCATTGCTGAAATTTCTTCATCCCGCTCTACCAAGTGTTGTCTCTGGTGCTACTGAAGGTAACGTTCTTTTCTACCTATTATTAGTGCCTTCTATCAACACACTTGATGTTATCAAAATGACTTTACATTTTTCTAATTCAAGTCATAGTTGTGTGTATTCATTCCACTTGCCCACAGAGTCTTCTGGACATTTCAAATATGTGGGACATTCACTAATGTTAATGAATAACTGAGTTGTTGAGATCAATGCATGCAAAATGTGCAATATAAATAAAAAGAATATTATTTATGTATTTATTTATTTTTGCACCAGGGCCATCAACATCGTCTTCGTCACATGTTTATGAGGAGGAGCAAGTGGAAGACAACATTGCGGCGTCCACACCACTTCCCAGCAGTGGTTCAACAGAAGGTGCATTAAGCCGCACAATTTCAACTTATCACCTATCATAGTGACCCAAAGTTATAGCAGCATGTGCTGTGAAAGTGTATTAAAATGACCATTTGCTATAAAGCGTTACACAAGTAGATCACCATACCTTAAGCATTTAGTTGTCGTACTTCACACATGAAACTGTGCCATGAATTAATTTGTAATTACATATTTTTCAGCAGTGCCATCAACTCCATCACGACTTGAGGAGGAGCAAGTGGAAGCATCCACACCACTTCCCAGCAGTGGTTCAACAGAAGGTGCATTAAGCCGCACAATTTCAACTTATCACCTAACACCCATGTGCTATGAAAGTGTATTAAAATGACCCTTTCTTTTTAAAGCATTATACAAGTAGATCACCATTCCCTAGTTGCTGTACTTACCACATGGCAATTGTGCTATAAATTAATTTGCAACTATATGTTTTCAACAGTGCCATCAACTCCATCTCCACTTCATGAGGAGGACAAAGAGGAAGATGACATTGACATGGCAGAGACCACCCCACCATCCAGAACTGGGGTACCTGTAGGTATTGCAAGCACCACATTAAGTGATGACCCAGGATGTTGGCCCAGTGTCCTAACAAGCAGTATGCGCTGTGAAATAGTCAAAAAAGGACCTGTGCAAATCATGGACATTGAATTCCCGCAAAACTTAGACAATCCTCCTCGAAGATTCACCAAGGACAGTTACAAAAGAACCATGAAAAATGGTGAGAATATACATCAATCGTGGCTGGTGTATTCCATCCACACAGATGGAGTGTTCTGTTTCCCTTGTACTGTTTTCGGGAAGCGTGAGCGTGACAATGCCTTAACGACCTGTGGCTACGGTGGATGGAAGAACCTTTCCTATCGCCTAAAAAAACACGAGTGCACAAAGGTGCACTGTGACAATGTGAAAAAGTGGCACGACCTTCAGAGGAGACTGCAAACCAGTACACTGATTGATCAAAGACAGATGGAGTTGATGCAACTTGAAGTTGAACACTGGAAAGGCGTGATTCGGAGAGTGATTGCCATAGTTTCCCATCTGGCAGAACGCAACCAGGCTTTGAGAGGAACTACCAGTACCGTGTATGATCGCCACAATGGGAATTTTCTGGCTCAAGTGGAACTCCTAGCACAGTTTGATCCGGTAATGAATGAACACATCAGACGAATACAATGCAAAGAGACAAAGGTGCATTACCTGAGTGGAGTCATTCAGAACGAAATCATTCAGCTGGTCGGAGACAAAATCCTACAGGAGATTGCAAGAAGAGTGCACAAAGCAAAATACTTCTCCGTGATCATGGATTGCACTCCTGACATCAGCCACAAGGAACAACTTTCTGTTGTTCTCAGGATTGTCAACTGTGAAACACCTGTTTCTATTGCTGAGCATTTTTTGGGATTTGTACATGTTGAAGACACAACTGGTAAAGGGCTCAGTGAAATCCTGCTTGACCAGTTGGAGAAGCACAACCTCAGCATTTCAGATTGCCGTGGGCAGTCATACGACAATGGCAGCAATATGATGGGCCACAAACAGGGTGTGCAGGCAAGAATTTTAGAGCTGAACAACAAGGCGCTATGCATCCCATGCAGCAGTCACACACTAAATCTGGTTGTGTCAGATGCTGCCAAGTCTTCAGTGTTGTCCATGTCTTTTTTTGGTATGCTGCAACGACTGTACAACCTTTTCAGTTCCTCTGTGCACCGCTGGGCAATTTTGAAGCAGCATGTGAAGCAGCTCACCCTTAAGCCACTTTCAGGGACGAGATGGGAGGCCCGAATTGACAGTGTGAAGGTAGTGCGGTACCATCTACCTGAAATACTAGACGGACTGTCAGCACTGGAGACATATGCTACAGAGAAGGGGGACTCAGAGACCATGTCCTCAGCAAAAAGCTTACATGGTGAGCTTAAAACATGGTCCTTTCTTCTGTGCACAATAACCTGGTACAACGTTTTGTATCAGGTTAACCATATGAGCAAGCTCCTCCAGAGCCCGGATGTTTCAATGCAAACACTGAAAAAAGAAACCGAGGGAGTGACAGAGTACCTAGAAGATTTCAGGGAAAATGGACTCGCATCAAGCCAAACGGATGCAATGGAGATTGCAGAAGATCTGGAAATTGAGAGGAAATTGCCTGAGAAAAGGCAACGTAAAAAGAAAAGGCAGTTCCTTTACGAGAGTACAGATGAAACCCAATCGACCCCAGAAGAGGCCTTCAGAAGGGACTTCTTCCTGCCTTTGGTTGACACTGCCATCACCAGCCTAAAAGACAGATTTTCCAGACTGGAGGGGGTGTATGCCCTGTACGACTTCCTGTTCAGCATTGATATCATGAGGGCCACAATCAAGACTGGGAAATTGCATGAGAGATGCAGGAAAGTGGAACAAACCCTCCATGATATTGATGCAGACGACTTGGCATTGGAGATCAACTCTGCTGTCCACACCTTTCCAGATGAAGTATCCAGGTGCCCATTTAAAATGCTGGACTACATATACAGTGAGAAGCTGTTGGACCTGTACAGCAATTTAAGCATTGCACTGCGCCTACTTCTGACCCTTCCTGTCTCGGTTGCCTCCGGAGAGAGGAGCTTTTCATCTCTGAAGCGCATAAAGAATTACATGAGGTCAACTATGAGCCAAGAGAGGCTCTCTGGACTGGCACTCATGTCAATTGAGAGTGACGTCCGCAGGTCTTTGGACTTGGAGGGGATTGTGTCTGCATTTGCTGAGGCCAAGGGCCGCAAGCAGCAGTTTCAGTAGGAAATAAAAAAAATAATAAAGGCTACTTTTCAGTGTATGTTTGACCTCTTTTGTGATTAAAACGCACAGAATTGCGGAATTTTTTTTTTTAAAGGCCCCCAACAACTTCTTTGCCTAGGGCCCCCAAAATCCTAGAAACGGGCCTGTGAATCACCGCAATGCATTGATGAAATTGGAAGACTCCATTGACTCGATCACTTCAATGTGTATGGCTCTGACACTCATACAGCTAAAAATGACTGCCCACCGTTAAGCTTAACATGTCCACTCTGCCATAGTGAAATATCAATATAAAAAACCTTTCAGAAATTCGAAATTGTAAAACAGCAGTCACCTTGCTAACTGAATCATGTTGCTAACTGAAGGTCCACCATTTGCTCATGAAATGTTAACATTAGCCAAAATGTAACATTAGCCTGACAGGGTGGACATGTTTTGCTGTTTGCATGTACATTGTTAATTTATTTTTAAAAAAGTGTTGGAGCTTGACCAACATGGATTTCTAACATCATAACATCTACTGAGGTGTATTTCGATTTAATTATATATCCATAGTGATATTTGGAAAATCTTAACTGAACAGTGCTACTCACCCTCAAGTTTTTCTTACACGGGCTGCCAACGCACTATACCAATTGAGTAGTTTGCGGTAGTGAAGTACACAAACGGAAAGAAAACAACATTTATGTTCCGTTCGTTTAGTAAATGACACTAACTTCCATCATGATATAAAAAAACTGCGTCGCTGTTAATCTCGTGACTCCGTTTCACACGCTGCTGTCGAAAAAACTTTCCCAAGGATCAAAGTGGTTCCTGAGGAAGACCGGTTTGTGACAGGGCTTCCAGCTAAAGGAGGTGCCTGCAGCAAATGTTACTCAAAGTACGTATTAGCATTAAAATATACTTAAAGTAAAAGTACTCATTATGCAAATGTTCCCATTTCAAAATAATATATATGATATTTGATTATAATTATTGATCATTAGTGTTATCCAAAGTTGGTAAAGGTGCAGCTAGTTTTAATGACTTTGTATACTGCAGGGTAGCTTGTGAATTTGACTCCAGCCAGGTGTAACTAAAGTCAGATTAATGTGTTGATGATGTTTCACATCACCTTTTAATCTGCATATTGCTGAAGCTATACAAAATAAATAATCATGACACATTTTATAGAAACTGTAAAGCCTTTATTGTCATAACCCAAATCGAGGATTAAACTGCAAAGTTGTTTACTATTTTGTCACACTTTACAACTTGTCTCAAGCATCTTTTACAGAGATTCACTGAATCCATAGGTAGATGTTTTAGTGATATGTTGACTGCACATTCTTGCAGGCGTAACCTCAAGGAGTTTGGTGGGCTTGTGCTGGGACTTCCTGAGACGAAGGATCAGAATCATCATTCCCGCCCATGTAGTATTTACAATTGTATGGGAGTTTCTTGAACCCAATAACCGCGATGCAGGATTCAGACAGCCTCTATCTTGACTTGGGTGACAAAGCTGTCAATGGCCTCCCCCTCCTCTGGCTGTTCATCCGGAGCGCACATCTCCTCTTTGATGGTGATCTTCAAAGTCTCCTCTGTGAATGGTGCGGGGTCCACAAAGTCTTCATCAAAGATGAGGGCCATCAAGTCATCAATGCAACCTGTGCAAAAAAACAATGTTTGGTTAACACTTTGAATTTCTGTATTTGAGGTTGACGGTGAGTGATAATGCAAATCAGAATCACACCATGCTCCTGCAATAACGCCAGACCCCTTTCCAGCCCCTCTTTTTCCGTTTGATAGCTTCGACCACCCTCATCGCTCTGTCAGAAAACATATAAATATACATAAATAAATACATTTCATTTACAAGTGTGAAACTAAACTTTAAAAAAGTTTGATATTTAATTGGATTCCACTCGCCTGAACCAACGGGATGTCAACAACGTTGTTGGTATTGAGGTCCATTGTGGTGTGGCTGCCTGACCTTGCAAAGTGGACTATACAAACAATTGAAAAATATTTACATTACTCTGTGTATGAGGAATAAAATTAAGATTTAAGCGTGTGAAATTTGACCTGTCCAATCTTTAGAATGTCATGAGTACTGTATACAATTACCAGGAGAGTCTGCCCTCACGTCACCACCAGGTATAACCTTGTCTTCTTCACTGAGCCTCCGAAGCATTACTCCCTGTGATGTCTTAAACTTTGACATGATAGCAGGCTCAATGAACATCTTGGCATGCCTAAGGAAGGTATCGTACTCGAAAAGCTGTAGGTTTATTGCTTTCAAGACCTAAAGGGGGTAAAAATGATAGATGTTAAAGTTTCTGCAAAAGCAGTTCATGGATTTTCATAGAAACAAGTGGATACATATTTAACAATTAGAAAACGCATACAGGTGCATCTCAATAAATTAGAATATCGTGGAAAAGTCTATTTATTTCATTATGTCAATTAAAAAAATTAAACTCATATTACAAGGATTCATTACACACAATGTGAAATATTTCAAGCCTTTGTCTTAATCTTGATGACTACAGCTTACAGCTAATGAAAACCCAACAATCAGTATCTCAGAAAATTTGAATACTACATTAGACCGATAAAAAACAAAAATGTCAGCATTCTGAAAAGAATGTTCATATGTATGCACTCAGTACATGGTTGGGCCTCCTTTTGCATGAATTACTGCATCAATGTGACATGGCATGGAGGCGATCAGCAGGTGGCACTGCTGAGGTGTTAGGGAAGCCCATGTTGCTTTGATAGCGGCCTACAGCTCGTCTGCATTGTTGGGTCTCCTGTCTCTCATCTTCCTCTTTACAATACCCCATAGATTCTCTATAGGGTTCAGGTTAGGCGAGTTTGCAGGCCAATGAAGCACAGTAATTCCGTGGTCATTAAACCAGGTCTTAATACTTTTGGCAGTGTAGGCATGTTCGAAGTCCTGCTGGAAAATGAATTCAGCATCTCCATAAAGCTTGTCAGAATAAGGAAGCATGAAGTGTTCCAAAACCTCCTGGTAGATGGCTGCGTTGACTTTGGACTTGAGAAAACATAGTGGACTAGCACCAGAAGAGGATATTGCTCCCCAAATCATCACTGACTGCGGAAACTTCACACTGGACTTCAAGCAACGTGGATTCTGTTCCTCTCCACTCTTCCTCAGACTCTGGGACCTTGATTTCCAAATGAATTGCAAAATGTACTTTCATCTGAAAAGAGGACTTTGGACCACTGAGCAATAGACATGTTCTTTTTCTCCTTAGCCCAGGTAAGACGCTTCTGACATTGTCTCTGGTTCACGAGTGGTTTGACACGAGGAATGCGACAGTTCTAAACCCATGTCCTGGATACATCTGTGCGTAGTGGCTCTTGATGCACTGACTCCAGCCTCAGTCCATTCCTTGTGAAGCTACCCAAGATTGTTGAATGGCCTTTTCTTGACAATCCTCTCAAGGCTGCGGATATTCCTGTTACTTTTGCACCTTTTCCTACCACACTTTTTCCTTCCACTCAACGTTCTATGAATATGCTTGGATACAGCCAGCTTCTTTAGCAATGACCTTTTGAGGCTTACCCTCCTTGTGGAGGGTGTCAATGACTGTCTTCTGGACACCTGTCAAGTCAGCAGTCTTCCCCGTGATTGTGAAGCCTACTGAACCAGATTGAGAAACCATTTAAAGAATCAGGACACCTTTGCAGGTGTTTTGAGTTAATTAGCTGATTAGAGTGTGAACTTTTTCACAATATTCTAATTTTCTGAGACACAGATTTTTGGGTTTGCATTAGCTGTAAGCCGTCGTCATCAAGATTAAGACAAATGAAGGCTTGAAAGATTTCCCTTTGTGTGTAATGAATCCATATAATATACGAGTTTAATTTTTTTAATTGACTTACAGTAATGAAATAAAATAAACATATTCATACGATATTCTAATTTACTGAGATGCACCTGTATACCTGTTGTTTATTTACCTTTTCAAGTTTGAAGAAAGGCTCTCCATTTACGTACACTGAAGTGGAAAGCTGTAGGTTCCCAGCTGGAATACTCCGTACAATAGGCTGGCTATTCCACAGTCTGGAAAACTGACAATGAGGGCACAGCTGCTCCACTGACAGAAATGTACCCATCCTTCGGGTTCGGACATCGCAAAGTCGCTGGCACACTGGACACATTTCGAAAAGCTCCATGATGCAGGTCTCATACACTATGTATGTCTTGATGTTATAGGGGGGAGTGTGTATTTGACCACTGAAATTTTAAGAAAAAAAGAGAGATGTTACACATCATCACACAGCTTGGGCCGTCTAAAGCAATGCACCTGACTTCCTCTTTCATTGTGCGTGCGTGTGTCGTTACGTAGTGTGACAGTCCTGAAATAAATGCTCATTTACATTCATTAAGGTAATAAAGTTCCTTCTTCACTAGTTTGCGGTGTTGTTAAAACTGCATGTCATCACACAAAGACTTGTTAATGTGATGTTTCCCTAACATTGCCATGGACAACAAGTAGAATTAGCGGCCATCTTTGAAGAAAGCTTTAAAAGAACCGAACATTACAATCTTAAAATATGGCTATAATTACTGAACAAAGAAAGATTTTGTTTTAGTGTTTCTCAAAGACGTGGCAAAAGATACAAATGCATGCATACACACACTGATATTTTTTTTACTCACGACATGTCTGTTTCTTCTGTAACATATGTGATCTCTGCTGGGTCACAGGTATCATCCAGCTCGTCTGAAGCCACCACAGAGAAGCTGCCATCCTCCTCCTCCTCCTCTTCCTCCTCCTCCTCCTCCTCTTTCTCAGGGTCTACACGAGGTCTCTTTGATGGTCTCTCTATGGATATGGATGTCAAAGAGGGCGCTGCCTGGAGAATATCTGATGTCCATACATCAAAGTCACTGGAATCTGTAGTCTGGACAGCTGTAATATAATTGCATTTTACACTTATCAATAATAATAATACAGTCATCATAATTGCAAGCACAAAAACTCAAGGCAGCAACACCAAAATGTTAAACTTAACCAAAACATGTGTATAAGACAGCTACTAACCAGTACTTCGATATGGTTTATGAAGGGTACGCAAAGACAGCTGTGTGCGAACTGTACGTCGGTGTGGGGGGTCAGTCTGACAAGCAATATCCCTCTTCCTAGGTAGCTCTTGTAATGAGCTGACCTGGTACAAGGAAACAACAGAAATAAATTCAATTGTGTCTTCATGATTAGCAACTGAAATGTGAAAATCACTTCTATGCTGACATCCCAAAATGTTTCAAAGCATAGATGCAAAAACTGATATTCACCAATTGAGAATCTGTGTTATTGTTTATTAAATAGGAGAGATATAACATTATCACTGAGGCATAACTATTTTATTACATCGCCTGTACAGTGTTATATTATAGCCCACTATACTTGGGGGCTCAAGAAAATCATTTGGAATTACTCAGAGAGAGCCCACGGTAAGGGTGCACCTGATGGAGTTGGTGCAGCTGTGAAAATGATGGCAGACAACCATGTCCATGGGAGGAAAGACTTACAAAATCCGAAGGACTTGCATGAATTTCTGATCAACATAGAAGTCGAGAACATCCGATTCAAATGGAAAGACGAAAGTGACATTAATGTCTTCAATGAAATGTTGCCAGCATCAGTTCCAAAAGTCCCTGGGATTCTTAAAACACACCAGATATTTTCTTTCTGTCCAGGAGAGATGTACTACAGGGACCTGAGCTGCTTCTGCCAATACCCAGAGATGTGTGAATGCTTCAAACCAACTAAGATGAGGCCTGGCGATTCTTCGAATGCCAATTCTGATCACCTGCAGCCAGACAGCATCCAGGAGACCTATGCTGAGAGTCCCAGTACTGATGAGGAGAAGAGTGAAGCGTACAGCGTACTGATTACTATTGTTGTAGTGAAATATATATATATTATATGTATATATTTCTTCTGTCTGACAATCTCTGAATTAAATATTATCATTATACATAGTGTCACACCAGAGGAGAATTATTAGGACTACCGCACCGAAAAGTTAATATAATGTCGAATAATTAAGGAAATAGATAGGGTCTCACAAAGTTTTGAGTTATTAAGAAATACAGTAATAATACAAATATAATTCAACTACTCAGATCTGTCAAGGAGGCTGTGCTACTTATTCCGTTCCATTTATATTTTGGCTAATTAGCAAGGCTACAAGTAAGCTACATTTATCAGGAAAAACACCGCAAAATAAAAAAGCAAGTATTAATATAGAAAAACGTACAGCTTCCAAATTCGACGGGTCCCGGATGGTTGGTATTGACCCAGTCTTTAGCCTTAGCTTGGAGCCATATCCACTTTTGACTTGAATGAAGTTTTTAAACATGTCCGTGGTAAAATGTTTAGAACACACAAGCAGACATTTGCCGATGTCTTCTGGTACATTCCCGTTGTAAATGAAGTGTAGCCACTGTTTCTTGTCTTTCTCCAAAGATGGCATTGCATGTAGAGCCTTGTCCTGATTGTTGCAGCCAACAACAGCACAACGTTTGAGTGCCTTAGACATCTTGTTCGTAAGAGCAGGCAAAAAACACAGATGCTACTGGGGAAGAGATCATGGAGAAGTGGATACAGGGTCGGAGGCGGGGCCTGGTTCATTCCTATGAGAACGGCTCACTGGCGCGTTAAAACAAAATGGCCTGAGAGCAAAACGTCACAAATTACCCATCATGCCAGGCTGTCGCGAGAGAATCAAGCATGCGCAGTTGTGTTTTAGGGGTGGGGTGGACTGTGGTGCAGTGCACATCTCCTGTATTTCCTTTTCAGATAACAACAACAACAACAAGATATAATAACATAATGTGTTGCAACACACAACATAAAGGCAAATAAACAACTTTCGTGGATTGTAAAGACAATCAAATTCAACTACAGCCTACGAGGTTTGAGAGACTGTTAGACCAATTCATAAACCACCACACTTCAAAGCTGCTAATCGACGGCTGCATCCAGGATGGTTGCCTTTAATACGTTTTGCCCCAAAGTTACAGTACATAAAGTTAGCATAACATGATGCTAGGGGGTTCATTCCACGTGCATGTGAGCTCCAACTAATTCCACTCTAGGCCAGAGTATAACACATAACGTTACCGGTACATGAAAGCACACAGGGCTAGCAAGTTGTAAGTATCTTTCCGAGCTTACATGACTTCTCTATCAGCAATTACCTAAAGTGAGCGGTTAACCCAGCCAGCTATCTACCAAGGGTGTAGAGACATTTACATCGATAGTCTGGCGTTTTAATTTATTTGCCTCGGGTGTACTGTGGAGGGGGTAAGACTAGCAGAAACTGTTGATTTGCCCTAGCCTAGCACCAGCGAGCTCTGCAACTAGAAGTACTGTGACGGTTCTTGCTCACCTCATCATTGTTGCAACGAACAGCTAGCCTGAATCCCTCATCCACTTGAGTGGCAATGTTCACCCTCCCAAAAGACGAAAATCTCAAGCAGCTATCCATGTGGATCTTCGACAGCTCATGTTTCTTTATTTTTTCAGCTAGTTGCTGCAGTCGTGGAAGAGCATTCTTCTTCAAAGACACTTTCTTCGGGTTCTTTGGGTCAGCAGCTCTTTTGGGATGTACGAAATCGTCCTTATCAAAATGAGCACTGCAAACACGGTGATCCATCTTCCTTAGCTTCTCGGTTGGCGTCTCAATGTTGATATTCAAACGAAGAAGCCACGTGTCCACCAGAGACCGGTCACCGTACCGCAGTGGCAGCCTATGAAATGTTTCTGTCTGGAAACGTTTCATTTTATTGCCGCAGCCGGGAAAAACACAAACACGGACCATCCTGTCCTCTTGAGTTACAGTGGACTTTTCCAGTGCTTGAGCTATTGTTATGATTCACTCACGTGCGCAGTGCGTCTTCCCACGCGTCACGCGTGAATATAGCAACATTGAATATGAATTTTTTTTGCCTGTAACTTACATGCAACTCATTTCCGTGTCAACACTCACTAGATATGAATTTCCATGGAATTATACATTCCAAAACATTCCTCCTTGAACTGAACTCCGGTGCATTCGATAATCGACTTGTGCGGACTTTCCTTGGAGAGGAGGTGGTATGGGGGGCAGTTGACAGCACATTTTTGACAGGCGGTTCTCTAGACGATGTTAGCTACATTAGCCACTACGTGTTAACACTAACTCCATAAAGCAAACCAGCAAAATAATCCGCAAATAATAATAGATAACGTACATTTTCCAAGGTTGCTGTGTTGGCACGAAGTGTTGGTATTGCCCCTTTCTTTGTCTTCAGATAAGAGGCATATCCTTTTGTGTACTGACCAATGTTTTCAAACATTTCACTTGTAAAATGGTTTCTGCACACGAACATAGATTTACCAACATGTTTTGGAACATTTCCATCAAAGATGAAGTCTAGCCAATGTGTTTTGACATCCTCCTCCGATGGCAATATGTGCAGGCTTTTATCGGGATTTTTGCAGCCTAAAACAGCACAGCGTCTACTCTTCTTAGACATACTGGTGAAACCGCTGGCCAACTGTTGAGATCTACTAGAACAGATTTACATTATTCAATGTTCCAAAATCATATTGTTTTTCCTCATACAACATCTCTGTATAGTATCTCTATTCACTCTCTCCTAACGCCTTGTCTGGGCTGCTGCCCCCTCCCTGTGAGTCCAGTGTGCTCTGATTGGTCAACCACCAGAGAGGCTCCGCCCCTGTCTAACAGAGTGCTTTGCCAGCCTTCCCGTTACAGCTGAGCATCAGTTTATCTGTTTTACAATGGAGGCGGTAAAGCCATATATATTTGAGACAGAATCCGATCCGGAAAAAGTAGACTGGAGCAGAGGTGGTAGATACCTTGTTTGTTTTAAAGATGACAGATAACCATGCATACTTACAGGTTGTGTAACCGAATCTCCCGCTGGTCCAAACAAAGTAGGAACAGCCTCGTCCTTCAGTACTGCACGCTTTGCATATCCGGCATCAACCTGTGCAAGGTTTTTGAAGCTGCATTCCGTGAAATGCCGGGCACACAGTACAATACTTCGAACCTGTTGAAGGAACAGTGTTAAAAATAAATTTTAACCACTGACTTCTTCGTGGCTCTGCCTTCGGCAAGGCAAACAGATGAGATTTCCCCTTACATCTCAGGGCACAGTACTTTCTTGTCATGACTGGATACAGTTTTGAATTGCCTTCCAACAGTAAATGGTCGGCTGGCAGAGGGTGTGCCTATTGGTCTATAGCTATGGGCATGCCAACTTGCCGATTGGTCTCCAGATTTAGTTACGTCAACAGCCCCCAGAAGAAAAAAAATGGGAAAAGAAAAATCTGCAACGAGGTGTGGGAGGGCGCTAGCCTAGAAATCTAGACGCCCCTAGCGACCGCAAATTGAATTTGCTGCTGGGGGCCACCACCTTCTACTGCCCTCCCTGCTACTGACTTACTGACTCTTTCACTGACTTACAGACCTGGGGATTTTCCATCATGCACCTAGTGTGTGGCTGGGCAGTGACCCAGACCTTCTGTCTCCAGAGGTGGGTCCTGGGCTGCTGGGAACACCCACTGGCTCGGCACCCTGCTGTGCATCTGTATAGAGGCTGCACTATAGGTCAGTCCTCAGACCAGCATCACACAGGGACTGTATTTTGGTTAACTCGTGATCCCTCTTTCTATTTTTTTGGACACACTGGGCGATGACACGAACGGCAGCCCCTCTTCCCGGACTTGCAGGTTTATCACAAAACTTTTTCAATGCCCTTGGTGTTTTGGATGGAGTGGGCTCGCGGTGACGTTTCTGTGCATCTGAAGTCCTGGGGGGTGATGCTTTCTCGTCCTGCACCCATCTCTGGAACACCCGCAGGTCCTGTTCCATTCTCGTTAAGAAACGTGCACAACACCTGCACATTCTGTTGGATTTTGCCTGTGTTTCTAATACCGGCACTCCAACCTGCATTAATCTCTCGGCAATCGTTTTGTCTTCTTTCTGTCTGTCGAAGATAAGTACCGAATTTGAAAGCACGCCAGATATTCTCAAGTTTTTTTTGCAAAAACGGCAACAATCACTCAGTTCCATGTTTCACAAAGTTCGGTTTAGTAGTGACTACACTCCACCGTGTACTTCCCGTCGCGCGGACTACGTAATCCTTCTTCATAGCTCTGATTGGTTGTTCGCCATCCTATTGCGTGGCGTTGAGTGCAGAGGCAACTTGACAGACAACCGTTGATCCCGCCCACACTGCCTTCGAGCTAGACTAGACCCCGGTACAGCTTTTTGCTGTAGGGGTTTAGCTTGCTAGGCTAGGAGGGCGCCATAGACACGTATTTTCTGCTTTTAGAGTTTTACTCGCTACAGGGTGTACTTTGAGGGTTTGTGACTTTGCAGACCGTTTACATGCAGTTAAAGCTACATAACACACGAGGACGGATAATAACCGGAAAAGCATACGATGGGACCTTTAAACTCCCCAACTATGTTAGGTCTAGCCCTGCGCCGTCCCCACCAACCAATGCCATCAAAGCATAACAGGAAATAGTTAGCCTACTGGGTAATGGTCGTTCAACCCAAAATACCATATGACGTGAAAAGGTATCTCAAACCTGATTTGCTCTTTCTTAGACAGGATTTTAAATAGGTGGATCAGGAGAGAAAAAGAGAGAATATTTTTAAAATATTTGATAGATGTTTTTCAATTTGACACTGAAACATTGATTGTTATTTAAAGTTTATATTTTGGCAAACAGTGAAGCAAACCATGTAAACTGCTCAGTATTTAAACATTCATTCACAGTTACAGTTCAACATAAATAGAAATAATGTATTTTTTCTCTAAAATCTTCAAGATGAAAATACATGGTCATGGGAAATCACCATGTGTGCATTTACTAATGCCTACGCAGCAAAAACCCTTTGTAAAAAATAACAAATAAAAACAAATTTATATTGTGAAACATTATCTTTAGAGCCAGGTTGGAGAATTCTTTTTTTTTCTTCAATGAAAAAACCATTTGGAAAAAAGTCCGTGTTTAAAGGAAATAAAGAAGAATGTCCACGGTTGGGTTTTTCCCTTCTAGCCAGCATTTTAAGAGGGGCTGGCAAAGGGTTTGATGAGACCAAGATCCATAGCTTTGACCAGGCATGTGCGCGCCGCATCGATGGCCTGCTGCCTCTTGGGATTGTCCTCTGCCTTGCCAATCACTGACAAGATTTCCAGCACTTCACTCTCGATCAGCTTCTTGGACAGCTCACTGTCGTCTGAGTCGAGCATGTTGTAGATAATAACAAGGGCACGATGCTGTACATGGGGGTTGGTGTGGAGACACAACCTCTGCAGGATCTCAAGCCACTGCGTGGTCTGTCAGGAGAGAGCAATCAGTTACAGTTGTGAATTATGTGAACTTTTTGTCAAAAACGTTGCAATTTATTTTTTATTCTTGGTAGTTTGGATATTATATACGTCTTGTAATTTGTAGCAATGGATTCATGTGTTAGTTAGTGTCGTATGACTCAGCAAATATTAATTTTATTTTAAGGGATTTCCTCTGATTTGACACATGAGATACACCATCAGGGAGTGAACTCTGCCTTCTGAGAAGTTCTGTATGTGTGAGAAAAATTAAGTTATACTTGTCTTTAGCCTACAAGTTAAAGCCCTACTGAACGATGTTGTACATACCACAACAGTAATTTTGGTGGAGATCTTCTTGTGAGCAGCAGTTAGCATAGCGAGAGCTCCAGCTGCAGCTATCTGAAGATTGTCGTCGTCCTCGCCACAAAGCAGTACCAGCAGCTTCAGTCTGTCATTGCCATCAGCCAGAAAACGCTCTTGGACCTAAGAAAGAAGTGTGACACCAGTGGAAACGGTTTTCCTACTTTGATGCAGCTGTGTTACCATGTAAGGTTTTAACCATTTCTCACCTCTTTACATGAAATAAGGTTGCACATGCATTCAGTAGCAGCCTGCCTGATCTGGTCATGATCCTCAAACATGTAGTTTTCAATGTCATTCAGAGCTTTCTCTTTCACAATCTTCATTCTATAAAACAGATGAAGTCAAGGTTAAAATAACAATAACAGAAATTGTTCAAGCTGTAGGAAATTCACTTCTAGAAAATGAGCTAGTGACATCACAGTGACCATCATAGCATGTTACCTTAGTTTTTCACTGAAACCAGCCAAGTTGGTGAGGCTTCGCAGAGCTTCGTAGTTCTGTATGCCGTCTTTGTCTGTGTGAAGGAGGCCGACTAAAGGCCGCACCACCTCATACACCTGACAAACAATAAAGATAGGGGATTGATTTTTTGAAAGTAATTTGTTGATCTATTAAGTTTAATACCCAATCATGCATAGAACAAATTGAAAGTGAGTAACAAACAACTGTCATTAGTTATAATCATATACCACCAACAGCAATGTGTACTATTCCAGTAATTGGAGAGACAAAGAATCAGGCAAAGGTTGGCAATGACAAAAGTGAAAGTGTGTAGTCAAGGGGAGACAATCAAAAATGTTATCTCAAATTGTTGTTCCGTTTCCTCCACTATTATATCAAAGGGGACCAATAAATAAATGTTGGTCTTACCCTCTCACCAGGGAAAGCAATTTCTGGGTTGGAAATAGCTGCAATCCTGGCAATGGCGTGGCTGGCCTTTGTTTTCCCAACCTCTGTCCCTTCCAGAGCAAGTGGTATCAAGGCCTAAGGATAGAGTAAGAGGTGAACAACAGTGGGATTTAATGCAACAAGCAGTTCATCCAATTCTCAGAATCATGCAAAAATAAATGATTTCATGGTTTCAATTGATAAACCTATTACTCACCTTTCCACCACCTTGGGCCACAATAGTACCACGATCTTTTGGATCATCAGTCAAAGCCAAGAAAACTCTAAGGACAGGGGGAAAAAATGGTCTTAGTAATCATTTAATATATATCCATTTATGGAAGCATCAAAATGGACGTTAACAGTGTTTTTGCTTGCATACTCTAATCTCTGCAATAGCCCTTTAATGAATAAAACAAAGCCTCTTTCTGTATGTTATTTAACTCATCAAAATCAGAATGACCAATAAAAAGCCCCCTGCCCCCACAAACACACACCTTGACAGCATTTCCTTGGTCTGGTCAGTCAGGATGGAGCTGTCTGCCTTTACCATGACAGCAAGAGCTGAAGTGATGCCAGCCTTCAGCAGCTTCTTCACTCTCTGATCAATAAAGTCCTTCTTGTCCTGGGAACATAAAGTATACAACGTGTGTATATCTGTATGCATATGTGTTTAAACCTGCTATACATACGTCAAATTATATGTTTTAGTTGACTTTTTTCTGTCTTTTACCTTGGGGTGTTGCTCTGGCACATGTTGCTTTGAAAACTTTGCTAGTTGAACCAGCTCAGGTATGATGTCCTTCTTTTCATAGCAGTTGGTGCAGTTAACCAGGGTGCAAGCTACTGAATAGATGATTGTCTTATCTGTAGACTAAAAACACAGGAAATGGAGAGAGGTTATTTATCTGTAATCTCATATACTGTATGTGTATTCTTGTCTGTTATTATATATTTTTTACCTTTGATAGTTCAAACATGGCCTTCAGGGCAGTCTCATCCTCAACAAAGTCATCTTTCACGTCAGCATCATTGGTCAGATAAGCTAGACCCTCGATAGCCCACTTTCTTGTTTTGGTATCAATCTTGGGATTACAGAGCCACCTAGAAAAGTGAAAAAAGGCCATTTAGTTGGTGTATTTTGTGAGTATGTTAAGTGGATTCCAAACTTTAACGACCTTCTGGTATAAACATATTGTAAGAATTTACAACCATCGAGCTGTGATAATAGGAATTTGGCATATATTTATAAAAGTCTAATATTCATTTCATCATCATCATCATCATCATCATCACCATCATCATCATTAGCCCAGTCACTTTAACAGTGTGTTTGCGTACTCACTTTCTGCACTGCTTGGCCAGTTTCTCTGTGGAGCCCTCAGCAAACTGCCTTAAACTGTAATCGTCTCCTCCAGCTGAACCCAGTTTACACAGACCCTGAGGGGACATGGATATGAGTATGCACACCAAAACGCCAAACAGACAAAGTTTAATCGAAGTGTTTAGGTTCTCTATCAAAAAGGACAACAGGACTTCTGTATTTTAATTAACAGTTTAGAGCAGGGGTGTCCAAACTACTGCCTGGGGGCCAAATGCGGCCCATTGTCCATTTTGAATCGGCCCTCAGCTAATTTAAAAGTATAATGGAATATGGCCCACACATGAAACTTGTGCTTTTACTTATATTGTACTTATTAAATACATGTTTAAACATATATTACACAGCAGTATCCATGAGTAATAAGCCAACTTTTCAAATAAAATCAGTCAATTAAATTTGAAAACCTTTTTCTAACAAATCTTGGTCGATAAAAAAAGCCCAATAACTTATTTGTAAAACACATGTGAAATGTACCCTTCATATTTCCCCTTATTATAAGCAATCTGATGCTTGTGTTTTAAGTAATGAGCTGCCAACACTTGTAACAAAATTAATTAAACTCTATGTAAACCTTTGATTTCTGATACCTGCATTTGATTGATTATGATAACTTATCAATTAACTTACGAACAATAAACCTCACCTCTACTGAGTGGCCCAGCCCTTCTCATGTGGCCCTCGGTGGAAAAAGTTTGGACACCCCTGGTTTAGAGTAACAATTTACAAAGCCCTTCTGTTGAAGCTTTCAATCTATTCACATCTCTTCTGTCATTTAAATATAGAAGTTTTCTTCACTTTACTGTCTAGTATTGTTTATACTGTGAGGTCTTGATAATGTGCTTGTGCTTTTAGAATGAAGGTTTTTCTATACACCAGGGCACACTCACCACCAGAGAACGGATTTTAATTTTCTCATTCTTGGTCTTCTTGTAGATGTCCTTGAGAAGGGACACGCCATTGGTGATGATGAAGGAGGCACGGCTCATCTTGGAGGAAGAGTGGATCAGCGCCTCCACAGCAACCATCTGGTCCACCTCACGTTCGGAGCCACACAGTGCCACCATCATCTCCATTATACCTTGCCGCCCAACAAGGGCGTTTCCAACATCAAAGGGACCCTGAAGCAGGCCTGAGATGACGTTGATAGCGTGAATTGTCCGGTCCATGTCGTTGGGATCAATTTTGGATCTGGGAAAAAAAAGAGAGGGCGCAGAGATGGTGTGAGTTATGTTGGCTTGGTTTCCATTTACAAATGATTGGCTACAACACTGATTAATCTATATCTTCTGGTCGTACTTGACATATTCATCGCAAATGTCCCTAAAGTTGTTTCTCTCAGGGTCACATGAGAGGTCGTCGTAGAGCTTGGTGAGCAGCACGCTGGCAATCAGCTGTGTGTTCTCCGTCATGGGGAGCTGGTCCGGCAGTTCAGAAACCTGACCACACACCTTGAGGATCTTCTTCAGACCTGAAGAACAACCACATATACAGTATATGATATAGACATCTGGTCAATACACTTTATCCAGGAGTCTGGGATGCAGCGAAAGATTTGAGCTCAAACTATTTAGTGACAGATGTAGCTGTGTGGCTCACCGTGATCAATAGTGAAGAGGGCCCTGGAGTTGTCTCTCCCTTTCTTTACGGTGCGAGGTACATTCTTGCTCAGGAGATTCAGTGCCTGGTCTCTGCCATGGCCAGACACCTTCTTACTTCCAACCATTTCAACCAGAGCGAGGAGAATGGTTTTCAGGTCTTTGGAAGCATCTGCAGATATAAAATAAATGCACCGTCAGAAGTGCTACGAAATATACTAACAGTAGCATAGCCCCAGTCATTTCTATTTAGATTTGTAAATGAAGCTCTTAGTAAGTCACTTTAATGAAATCTACTTTTTGTAACAGTTAAGGATTATTGTATGGTGCTTTACCCAGAACCAAGGCCTCTTCTTTGCCATATTCCCTTTTATCTCCACCAGTGAGGGAGTCATTGATGCACTGGAAGAGGTTGCAGGTTGCAAGCGCGACCTCCTCATTGTCGACAGCCATAATGCTGCACATCTTATCAACGCCAACCATCTGAATTATGGCCATGGCCTGTGAAGTGGTAGGAAATACACAATACATTTAGTAAATAAAATTCAATTGCAGTTAAAATAATTCTTATTTCAAATGGCACAAGTTAAAGTATGTCGAAGATGTGCTTTTGAAGTTTGATTGTGTCGGCATGGTTTACTTTGCCTTATTCTTGTTTCATTTTTAGAGTAGGCTTACCCGAGCTTTGTGTCCCGTGCACATTCCTGACAAAGTACGAACAGCAGCCAGGACCATCTCTTGTTTGCCCGTCTCTATCATGTTGAGCAGCAGAGGCACTCCGTTATTCTGGAAGATTCTCTCAGCTCCTGCGTCCTCTCTTGACAGCACAATGAGGTTGTTGGCAGCCTACATATAAAGGGAGAAGTAGCAGAAGTGAAACCACAGCTACAGTATGGTCATCCACATAAAGGTATTTTTTTATTCACATTGAGGATACCCACCTTTTCCCTTTTGTCTTTATCCATTTCCTCATCAAGGAGAATATCAAACATGTTTTGCACTCTTGAATCTGTGGAGAATGTTGTCTTGAGCTGTGGAAAATCAAAAAGTTAAATTAAACTTTCATCCTTTTCCTTTTAATGCTGACATGTCCTAAAAAAGATTCCCAAACTATCATAAAACATGTACTTCTATTGGCACAACCTAAGCTATATGCCGATTTGTTTAGACACTCAATTATTGTTGAATACATTTAGAAGTGCTGAATTAATTAATGCAAATTAATGTGTGTTTTATTCTACATTAACTATATAATGCTGACCTTGGCCTGGATTTCTGCTCCCAGCCTGCGGAGAGTCTCCAGGAATGTCTTGTTCTTTGGTTCGATGGTGGCACATCTCTGCACATCTTTGAAAGCCATGTCAAGTTTTCCTAACTTCTCGAGAGCTTGGCAACGCCGGAACAACGCTTTAATATCCGCTGCGTCCACATCAATTGCTGTATAGGAAGAAGAAAGGAATATATTGTGGCCTTTTGGTCTACGTTCATGTAATTGGTTTCATTATGCTATTGTTTGGTTTGCGTATTACTCTACCTTTAGATGCATCGGACGCTGCGTTGGCATAGTTTTCCTTTTAGAAAAACAAAATAAAAGTGTGAGTTTCCCCAAGAAAAGTTGAAATCTATGTGTTTATTTTTTATCCTGTTAAACCAACCTGCTTACCTTCTTTAGGAAGCATGCAGATCTGTTCCTGTAGATGACAGCAAGCACCTTTTTGTCCTGGCATGCCTTGATGGCTTTAGTGTAGCACTCGATGGCATGTTCGATATCTCCTGCCTGGAAGAGTTTGTTTCCCTCATCTTTTAAATGGATTGGGTCTCCCATCTGGTAGAAGCAGGGGTTATCAGTTATGACAAAAATTCCACTGATCACATAACTTTGTTTTTTTAATGTAAATCCAACCAAACAGTCAATGCTTCAACACAACAACTTCAGAGGAAACCACAAATGCAGTTTTGCAACTATAATAATATTCACACCAAGAGAACACATTTTAATCACGTAAACAATTCCCCATTTTGTAATCAATAAAGTATATCTTATTTAATCTAATAAGTATAAAGACATTTATCGATACAAACATAGACATTTCAAATAAGCTACAGATTAAACAAATAAGCAGTTTTACACATTTAAAAACTCAAAGAGTATTAAAAAAAGAACAAAACAGCCCCGTATTTCACAATCATTCCAGCAAATGATAATAGTCCGTCAGCATACTAATGTGATTTAAACTAAATATGTTTTTGTTCTTACCCTTGTTAGAAATGAGTGTCCTGCTGACCTGGGTCTTTCATAGCAAATGGCCATGCACATGTTATCTCTAACTTTAAATGGCTTCCCCTCAAGCCTTATTTGGGCACGGTCTCGTACCCTAGTTGAAGCCCTCCAACAAATGCCACTTTCCCAATGGACAGACACTATCTCCTGTCATCTAGGCACAATCTTTCTGCCTACTTATACCAAGTACCCATTACATACCTAAATTAAACAGATAATAAAAAAAACAAACAAGCTGTACAGTACCTTTAGGATTGTGTGTTGTGTCTCTGTTCTGTGTTCTGCTGATATGGTATGAATCTCTTGTCTGTAATTGTTGTTACAAACTTTTTTGTCTCCTGTGACTTCCCCCCAACGAACAGCACATTTATATTTGAATCTCAATGAAGTGGGACAGAACCAAGGTGGACCATCCATCCCACATGGGGGTTGACTGCTTGAACACTAATACCACAAAGAACAACTTTTGTATCAAAGTCATTATAAACCATGAGTACATGGTTTTCAAAAAAAAAAACTTCTGGTGTTTTTTAATTATCCAAGTCTCTGTGAATAAAGAAAAGTTTTCAACCAATAAAGTCTGTGACTAGGACCCCCTCAAAGGTGGTCTGCTCCTGATAAGGTCTATTTAGGGCACAGACAGCTGAGAAGTCACCAGCAAATGCCTGATGCCAAAGTGGCAGGAGGGGGTTTAAGGGAGGTGTGTGTATGGAGCTATTAGGTGGGGGGACTGACAGCTGCAGGACCACAGAAGATCCTGGTAGCTTCTAGAAAGAGAATGATCTTGAGCCCCATGATTTGGGGTCAGTAGTGTGTGTCTGTGTGTTTATGTGTGACCGTGTGTTTTTGTGTCATGAAAACAACCTAATACAGTGGAAACACTGTGACCCTTCTACCAGAGCAAGCAGAGAAAAGTTGCAGACCATACAGTTTTGTTGATTTCGTCATATTTCAGGTATGTTTATAATGAAGTCACATGCAAAAAAATAAAGAGAGCCATTGGCCCTGGTCCCACCAGGTGGCATAAGCCATCCACTACAACAAGAGCTACAATTACTACGCTCTGTGCTCCAGTTACTGCTCTTTTTTATACACAGACCAAACAGGGTTTTTATAAACTTTTATTGGTTTTATTACAGGAGTTTTTAACCACAAACATATGTACCCAAGAGCCCGTGCACAACGCAGCGCTCCCCAAAACCCTAACCCACAAGCAATATTCCTCATATCACCTGCTGTAAAATCCCTATTGTGTAGACCCATCCCTTACTTCTTCGTCATGCATTATTATTGAAGATTGCACATGGTTCACCTGGTTTTATTTTGAAAAATACCAGACCGGAAACACTTTGCTCGTCTTGGTAGCTACGTAATGCTAGCTACGTAATGCTAGCTCATTCTGTTGCCTCTCCTGCATCTTCCTGCCCGACCAAAGACAGCCAAACACAAGTAGTAGCTGCATTTACCCGGTTCATAATAAGTCGTTAGTCGTGTTTCTGATAATTTAAAGTAATGTAGAATGGCGTCGTGTTTTGGGAAGATCGTCGTTGGTACTTATGTGGAGATAAAGCGCAGTGATGGTAAGTTCCTACTCTCCCGGTCGCACAAGTTGTTGGGGATCTTTGTTGCTGTGTTGAATACAGCAACCGTTGTTCCTGTGGAGCGTAACGTTAGCTGCACGAAAACATGAATATGAGCTGTCAGGGCGGAGGGCTTCAACATGGCCAAAGCCTTTGAATGAGCTCATACCTTTGTTAGCTAGCTTCTCTAGCCAATGGTTTCAACTTAACATGTTTATATAACATGAAGTGCTTCCAATTTGAAATTAACGAATCTAAAACATTAACTTGAGTGCCTCTTAAAGGCGTTACCATAATGGTTTACCCCATCATGGATTTGAAATGTAACTAAGCTAAGCTACATTGCTAACCAAGCTATCGTTAGTTCGATAGACAGCAACGTTAGCTTGCGGTTAGCTAAACGGCTAACAGTAGCTAATGTTACCGGCTTTATTATAACAGTGCCGCTGTAGTGAAACCATAGACTGTTTATAAAACCAAACACCTCTCATTCGGTTGATCAATAGCTTCCCCATTTGCCTGGTGTTAATGGCCAATGTAATGGATTTACTGAGGTTATTACATGTTTACTGAACTAACGTCAGTTGTGGTGTTAATCGTGGTACAATGTAACTAAGTACATCAACTCAAGTGCAACACGTAGGTACTTGTACTTTAATGGAGTATTTTACACTGTATAACTTTATACTTTTACTTAACTACTTTTTGAAGACAAGTGTTGTATGTTTTACTCCACTACCTTCATTTTACGTAATTACTTACTAGTTACTTTGCAGATGTTAGGTTATTAATACAAAGTATACATTGACACACATCAGTTGATATATTATTATGGGTCAAGCTACCGAGTTGTGTATAAAGAAATTCAAATAAACCCAACTTTACCAAGTGCAATCAATCACCATTGACAGACTGTCCCAGCATCCTATTTATTACATTGGTTACTGTAGATAAATGTCCTTTTAGAAACTTTGGATTTCCCTATAAAACCTCTTATGACAACAATATTCATTAATAAAATTATTCAATAATATTATTATTATTATACATCAGAGGATGTAAATCATGCCAAAATATTGTTAATTATATAATAAAGACAAACCATTATTAGTTTATGAAAGGGCTATGTGCCTACTGCCTTACAGAAAGAAAAGCATTGCGCAAACTGTCATCAGGAAGAGGCTGTGAGTACAATACACTTACTTTAGCCTAATCTTTTCAAGGGTTAATAGAGAAGTAGACAGGGGAAGGGAGAAGAGGCTTGTTGGGTGACTCTTTCTATGTGAATGTCAGCTTTATTATGCCTGCTCTGTGTAGCTATAGAGCACTGCTTGAGGGCCATGCAGCCAAAGATGACAACAAAAAGTTTGAGCCACTCCTTCTGGCCCTTACAGAATTGGGCTACACCCAGTTTCACACAACTTAAAAAATAAATACTTTTTGGAACAAAGTGTTTGATTGAAAAGAAACTGTTCCAAGCTAGTGGCCAGGGTGTGTTTTTAACTGTTGAATTGGTTGCTGTTGTTGTTGTTGATGTTGATGATGATGATGATGATATCCTCATCGTTCTCATCCCCGAGGCATTAGGTTACACAGTCCTCCTCAGTACTCTCAAGTCAGGGGTGAGATGTGAAAAAATGCTTTGGAGGCCTAGAGAGAGTGAAGCTCCAGTCGATCCATTTCCCTGCTGGTTGGTGTTACATCCAGAGCAGGGATTGCCCTCTCTCTCTGGGGGGGTTGGTGCCTGGGCTGGTTCAGATTCAGGCCACCACCCCATCTGTTGCAGCCAGCTCCCTAGATTCTGCCAGGAGTCTGTCCCGCTTTTCCTGCGTTTTTATCCTTTCCACAGTCTGTCCTCATGGGAGCAAAATCTTACAGAGAATGATGTTGTACTATTCTGTAGGTGTTGATTCTGTATGCGATTTAACGCCCAGATCAACTAAATGTTTACTATTGGCCTTAGATTATCGGTTATTATCTGGCATTCATTTTTCAGCGAAACATATCAGTGTACTAGAGAGACATATGTCCCTGCCATGCTCAGTGATTATGGACTGCTTCTTATTTCTCAGTCTGTGACATGTTTACACCGTTTCTTGAAAGAGTGCCTTTAGTTTCTTAGTGAAAGTGTAGTTGCTTTGAAGGATTTTTAAAATTCTCAGACTTCAAGCACCCCTCTTAAGCTCCTCAACTACTAGTAACGGTCAGCCTACCCAATCAGCCGGGTTCTTCAGCGTTATCGTGGGACAATGCATTCAGTTACAGGAAGTGTGTGTGTAAGTGAGGAAGAGGCAGGCCGGCCAGTACACTTTTTGAATTCTGTAGAGAAAATGAAATGTTTTTATCATCAGTAAAGTGTACAGCTTCACAAGACAAATGATCTTTCCTATTTGAACTAATATAAATCATAATCAAGTCATCACTTTTTAATAATATAAGTCACTAACCAATTACTTACACCAAATATTTACTTTAAAAAAAAAGTTATTTGAGCTTGGACTCTGTAACTGTCATTAGGCTGATATATTAAAGAGGCTGAAATAAATGCAGAAAACCTTTTTAAGAAGTTTAATTAACAGTACAATGTCACATTACGACACCCTGGATTTGGAGGGAAAATGTAATTTTGTGTTGTTAAAAAATGCTGTCATGCTGTGGAGCTAGCGCTTGTATCCGTGTCTCTCTCGGGCCTTGGCTGAAACAAGTTACACATTTCCATTGTGGTGTAGGATGTTAATGTGGTCTCCATTCAGGTTATATAGTCTCTGTGCCACTGATAACTCACAATGCATACAAGCAGCATTGAAAAATTGAGAATTGCTGTTGCTTTTACATCAGAAATGTATCATGCATGTCTTCAACCTCAGTCCACATGTTCTATGAGTTGGTATCTTTTGGCACGTCAACCTGTCCTGGCATTCACATTCTCCACATCAGAGTCATTTGGCTTTCTTTAGCCAAAAGAAGCAGCAGTGATTTGGAGGGACTTGCTGTAAATCCTCTGCTGAGTGCTGAACTTGCTATTGCAGCATGGTATGCTCTCAACACTGTCCTTAAGTCGAACACCGGGCACTGCCACGTGCCTGTCCCAGCCTCCTTTACTGTTGCCAAAGCATTTGGTTCCCTACCATCGTCACCTGAATAAGTGAGTTGAGAAACACAGCTATTGCAGATGTGCTCTGACTGAATGAGATATGTCATTCAGGGAATCATATGATCATGGATTCAAAGTCACCAGATCTGCATCTGATAGGAGGTTTTGGACTGACTGCAGAGAATTAATGCCAAGCAAACTGAAGCTGTTTCGGCTCCATGAAAAAAACATGAACCGATCTTTTTGTAGTTTGACATGATTTGCATTGATTATTGCTTATGTTTTGCCAGTTCGTGTAGATTGGTTTGAACAGCTGCATGAGCTCCTTATTGTTTTATTAACAAGAAGCCTATTTTTCCTGCTTTTGTCTCTGTAACATGAGCTTTATAACAATGACAGAAATGTATGGGGACCATTTCCGGCAGACAGACAGATGGAGGGTAGAGTTGGGTAGCAGATTGATGTCATTATTGTTCATACATTTTTTATGGTAGTATTTATTACATTATTGTTAATGTATGTCAAAGTGTTGCTTTCAAATATGTTAAATCCGATATGTCACATGTCATTTTTAAGTGAAGTGTAAGTCTTTACAGCAATGTGTCATATAACAGTATTTAACGTCATAATCAATCAATGTTCATTTAAAAAAATATATGCATATCAAAATTACAGTCAATTGATTAAGTATGGTGATTGTATTATTTTATGAAAATATGAGATATGTCGACCTTCTTAAGTCAGAGGTTCTGATGATCGGAGTAGCCTACATTTTCCCCTCGACTTGGTTTTAAGCCATCTACATTTGCTTTTTTGCATTTGCCAAATAAAACCAGTGTACGGAAAATCTGTTGAAGCTGAGAACACTAAAAGCATCTTTGCTCGCTAGTTGCCGGCTCTCTGAATAATGGATACAGGAACTTGGTGTTTCCCTGGATTGTATTGGGATTTTACAGCCTACAGTCAGATCCACATAGACAAAGATGGGGGTTTGAGCCGTCTCTTTACAGCTGTGTTTACGATGCTGCAGACAGAGAGGCGGAGAGAAACAGACGCTCGCTGCTGCAGTGCTCGTCTCTGCTACCAGTGATTCTCCCCAACGGGGCATAATTAAACCTTGTGGACTGATCTGAAGATAAACCTGAGCTAATTGCTGCTGCCTGTTTTGTTTTAGGTGTTGTTGTGAAAATAAAATGTGCTATTAGTTAGTTAATGTTGTCGTCATTTTCATTGAAGTGTTTAGGGTCGGGTGATTTGATTGACATCATGACCACAATATTCATACTCAAAGTTAAGAAACTGATGGCTAGATAAATTAAACTATATATTATTATTAAGTTGATCACAATTGGCCGTGGGTCCCGAATGGAAAGCTATCATCATTTACTACATTCTTTAAAACACAAACCAGGTTTTTCATCGTGTGTGTGTGTGTGTGTGTGTTCCAGCAGACAGATGACATTCCCATCTCACAACAAAGTAAAATACAATAATAAAATAACACTCATTAGATAAAGAACAAGCTGGAAAAAAAAACAGCCAATAGCATCGCTTCAACACTTCAAATAAATATTCATCCTTATTCCTTATTTTGTATTACTCAAACATAAGGTGGTGCGTCAAACATACACAACTTTTATTGAACTACTTTTTACAATCCACATATTGCCCAACATTGCCGCTTCCAAACTCGCAGAGGCCCTCAAAGTATTGGGCCCTGGTTTGGACCTTTTGTAAACCCTGCCTTCACCTTTTCAGTGTTTGTCTGCCTTGTTTATGTTTCGCTGTCTTTGATCCTTCCACAGGACGCATACACCAGGCGATGGTGACCTCACTGAATGAGGACAATGAGAGCGTCACCGTGGAGTGGATAGAAAATGGAGACACTAAAGGGAAAGAGGTAAATGACGTTTTATTACAAGGGCCAGCCTGAGTATTTCTTTCCCTTCTCTACCGCAATAAATAATGCATTCAAAAAAACATCGAGGCGCTGTGGTGATTACGCAACCATCCTGCATGTAATACAGTCCCATCAGACACAACCCTCTGTACACTGATGTGCATGACCTCACACAGCCTGTAACTCTGGTCCGACTCGTGTTGCTTTTTTAAACGTGTATTATATATTTGCTTTAAGAATCATCATCATTTACATCCCATTTATATATTCTCTTATTGTATTGAGATGTTGTAAATGAAGTGCTGTGACATTTTATTTACATTCTGATATTGCAGTCATTTGGATTACCTTTTATTAATCTGCATTTTTTCCATCAACTAAATCTCCCTCGGTTGATCTTCTTCTGTCTCTGTTTTCCCTTTCTTCCTGTGATTTCTGTTCAACACATCATTGGGTTGGATAATGCTAATTATCTAATAACTAACAGTTATGACATTTGCAATACAACATTAAAGCTATGAAATCGTGAACACAAAATCACATTACGCTGTTTTTGTATCTTAAGAAATGTAGTAAGTCCACTCACTTAGGACTAGTTTAAGTTAAGTTATCTCTTCCATGGTTATTGAGAATCCTCACTTGGATAAATGACACTGTGTGTTGCACAATGCTCACTGACATACACCCTAATGAGCCATTAATGAAAACCCTTAATTTTTCTCTATCTCTGGTAATTCAAGTCCCAGTGACGTCTCAAGTGCAGAAGTCAAAGTCAAGATGCAAGACTGTTATAATTTATTCTTTCAAGTCAAAAGATTATGATTCAGTCTGACTTATGTCTACGTGACTCAAGACTTCAGACTCACACTTAAAATAACACTTAGAACTGAGCCTTTGCGGTATGGAAAACTGTCACTTGATTTTGAGTGATTTCCAGATCTGGATAAGTATTGAAAAAGGGTTTATGGATGGAATATCTAGCGATTCAACAAACAAGACTTCTATTTATCTTACTTAAAAATAATATCTGACTATTTCTCTGTTAAGGTTTAAGGGTTTTTATTTTCATGTGCACATTAGCTACAGTCTAGTTATGGTAATGAACATCTTAGGTCCTGAGCTCCTCCAACCATGCAACAAACATATTATATATATATATATATATAAAGACAAAATAAAAGAATTAAACTAATAATAGTATACAATTAGAATAAAATAGTGCAGGTTATGTTGCTAGACCAGTCTAATGAACAGTCTTACACTTTCTAATTCCAAACCTTGGTTAATGGGTATGCTTGAAATGTGGTGGTAACATTACTCTTCTGTTTCTGGACAGATTGACTTGGAGAGTATATTTGCACTTAACCCAGATGTGGCTCCAGATGAAGAAATTGCCCAAAGTCCAGAGACTCCACCCCCACCTACACCCACATCTGTCAAGGTCAACAAAATTGCAAAGGTAAGAACCTGAATGCCAACAACTGTAACACATGTTGTATCATTTAAATAGTTTGAACCAAATTGTAAATTCATTTATTTAGATTCTTTCTATCTGATTGGTCCTGTTAAGTACATGTGAGTAGCACACAGTATGTAAGATAAGTGGATCATCAGGGAAACACTGGCTTTGTTTTGGTAAGTATTGCAGCTTTGAACACATCTGCTATACAATACAACATATAAAACATTTCAAGTGAAGGAAAAATGTCAGACAACAAACAATGACATGTTTATTAGTTATACTTTCAATGTGCAGTTTAATTTTTCATATTTGGCCACTCTTAAAGGATGCTGTCATTTTGGCTTTTGACAATTTTAAGTGCTTTTTGGTTGTGTACCTCCCTTACCTGTTAAGTACATCCGGGGATGAACTACATCCATTACCTGTACGGGAATTATCCTCACACAAATGTAGAGTTTCATGTGATTTGGAAAGGGTTTACTATTCCTTTTTTTAAGATACTTTGACATGACTGCTTTGGCAGAGTCATGTCATCTAGGAGAGATTAGTGTTGATAAATGAGGCCTCTGTGCTCTATACTAATCTGATTGTGAGGCTTTGTCTATTTTTGTATCTACATTGCAGAGGAGGTTGAAAACTAAATACAAAAAAAAAAAGGATGTTTCCTTTCTTCAAGGTTCAGAGCCGCTATTAAATATCTCTTTTGTTTTTCCTTGCAGAACCGTCGGACGATAGCACCTATAAAGAATGACACTCCGTCCCGGGATAATAGAGGTTTGTTTCATGCATTACCCTGGGTATAGATCAAGTATCTTCTCCTAGATTGGACTGAAATCTTGAATATGAACTAAGACAATCTTAAGGTGAAGCTGTGGTTAATGCGTACAAAAAACAGAGGTGTCGAGAGTAATCACATTACTCAGAATTGACCCTAGATATATGCGTTACGGGGTTAAATTCACTCAACATTGAACTGCTTTAAAGTCATTTAAAGTTTACAGTGAACAGTGGGTTCAGCTTCAATACCAACTCCAAAAGTGTTATGTTAGCAGAACGCGAGTCAAGAAATGTTTTCTAAATCTTTGTGGTTTTGTGGTTTTCAGTGATTCCGACCCGGGCCAGACCAACTCCGCCTCCACAACCAGAGCCGGTACCTCCACCCCCCCCTCTGCAGCCCACGCAGCTCACTCAGGCCCAGACTGCACAGCAACTGCAGAACGGTAACATGATCAGAACTGTTTTGTAATAATAACTTTTAAACAATAACTGTGATCTTTCTTCAGAGAATAGTATTTTTAGGGTATCCGATTACGCAATTGGCCAGTTAACTCCAGATGTTTGCCTTTTATGACATCACTTTTTATCATTTACAGTAGTTTTGATCTATTGATATAGGGCCAGCTGTGATACCAGTAATGTCTGATGTTTCTGTCGACCTCGTGTTTATCACAGACTCCTCTCATCAGCCGATAACCAGAAAGGATCTTGGACAGCTTTGTATGTATCAGCTGCATGTCCCCCCTGCCCTCAATGTCTAATGGTGATTCGAATAGAGTCCCCAATAGAAACTGAGAGCCCTCTAGTCAAAACATGTGGTGGTGATGTAGCACAAACACAATCCATCCAGCAGACAGGCTTTCTGGGTTTTAGACAGAGAGAAAAACTAATGTTTGGCTGCTGGTTGTCTTCTTTCCTGTCTGATTTCTGCTGAATCACACACATGGATAAGCCTGTTGCTCTGTGCCATACTCCTGAAGGCTCAGACCACAACAATAACCCTTTTATTCATCCTCTGTTCCCTCCACCGGCTCACTGTCATTTGATGAACTAAGAGGAGCAGGAAGGGAAACTCCTTGTTTCCACTCCGCTCCCCCGACTCCAGTGAGAGAGACACAGTGATGGAACGGCATCCCTCTTATCACGCCTTGTCCCGGTGCCGACCCAGCTCCTCTTCTCCTCCCAGATTAGAGCCCATTATTAATCCCTTTGCTCTGATATTCTGGGTTCTCGGGGACTGCAGCCAACAGCAGGCAGACTGTATTAGAGAGCTTTGGCCGGCTTTTACTGAGGAAAGCTGGGGCTGCAGCAGCGTGCCAGGGCTAATCAGATGGCTCTGATTTTGATCAACTCTGCAAGCAATCAGAAGTGGCTTTTACTCTTATGTTTGCTCGTTTCTGTTGTTCTTATTATGGTAAATACATCTTTGTGATTGACCTTGAACCAAACTAATATGTGGGTGTGCTTTCCTGGGAAATTTTGTTGATTATTGGTAAATCACACCTGATTTGAAACCACTTGAAATTTTATTTGGTGTAATTGCAGTTGTACAAATCACATATATCAGATTATGAGTGATGTGTATGTCAGTTTCTTGGTCCAGCTGTGTTTTGAAATGCAGACTGAAGGCATATATGAATATTTTGAAACATACTGTGGAGGTCTTTTGTTTATACGTAGAGAAGGAAGCTAGTGTTATAGCGGAGACACTGAGTGCCAGCCGCTGCATCCTGCTCTGTGCTTCAGCTCTTCTCTATTCTGCTTTGTTGGATATAGCCTGAAGTCTCCCTTTTTGTTTGAACCATGAGACAGGAAAGACTCACTGAGAGAATACTGCTCAAGCCAAGGAAAAAGACTGAGGAAGCAGAAGAAAGAGGAAGAGACCCTTTTGCAAAGAAAGGCTTATCATGTGAAGGGCAGTAGAGTGACTGTTTCTTCCTTGGTCTTGTTTTCATGGCAGCAAGGAGGAAGTCGAACTGCGTGAAGGAGGTGGAGAAGCTGCAGGAGAAGAGAGAGAGGCGCCGGCTCCAGCAGCAGGAGCTCAGAGAGAAGAGAGCTCAGGTACATCGAAATGATTCCCAAAATATATTCAATTCATTTTGAAATTCTAGGAATGACTATAGTTATTCAGCCGGCACTTCACTGTGTAACTTTGTCATGCCTTCAGGAGGTGGATACCACAATCCCTAACTACGAGATCATGTACATGATCAGAGATTTCCGAGCCAGCCTGGACTACCGGCCCCTGACCACAGCAGATCTGGTGAGTAGAGGAAGCTTCTCATGCTCTCTGGATTTTTCAATCCTCAGCAACAATATAATAAAATGTCCGTCTTTGTTGCACTGTCCAGATCGAAGAGCACAGAATATGCGTCTGTGTGAGGAAACGTCCACTCAACAAGAAAGGTAAGGACGTGATTCGTCAACATCAAGGCGAGGCAAATAATATTCTCCAAGGTGTTAATGTTATGGAACGTCTTGCCTCTGCTGTGTTCCAGAGTTGGCCATGAAGGATTTGGATGTGATCACCATCCCCAGTAAGGACGTGGTGATGGTTCATGAACCGAAACAGAAAGTGGACCTGACCCGCTACCTGGAGAACCAGACCTTCCGCTTTGACTACGCCTTTGACGACAGCACCACCAATGAGATGGTTTACAGGTTGGTAACAACAAACAGACAGCTGTGATTTATCTAAACAGAGAGGCCACACTTACTGGGCAAAATGAGGAGGAAAAGGCAGAACTATTTATGAGTTTGTGTGCATATGTTATATCTTGCATTCGTAGAGGGGTTAGTGAATAAATGTATGCTCTGTCTCCTCCTGCAGGTTCACAGCACGGCCTCTAGTGGAGACCATTTTTGAGAGGGGCATGGCCACGTGCTTTGCCTATGGGCAGACAGGCAGTGGAAAAACACATGTGAGTTACACACCTACACAACTTCAATTATCCAGAATAAATGACCAGGGGTCATACTTAGTTCCTATTAAGAGTTTTACCCTTTGAAATGATTTTGAAATAGCTATATATGATGGTTTACTGTATTTCAGACTATGGGTGGAGATTTCTCTGGGAAGAACCAGGACTGTTCTAAAGGAATTTATGCATTAGCTGGTGAGTCAATGGCTGCTGATTTATTGTTTTCTAGTGGGTAAAGGTGTAAATAAACTTAGAGTGGTTATTATATTATAACAGGTTTGGTTTTCTTTGGTGAAAAGTAAGATCTGTTGTCTCCTTCGTGCAGCTCGGGATGTATTTCTCATGTTGAAGAAACCCAACTACAAGAAGTTAGATCTACAGGTGTACGCGACCTTCTTTGAAATCTACAGCGGAAAGGCAAGAGATGTGTAATCATTAGTTTGTGTTTTAGTTTTTTTTATCCCCAAATCAAAACAATTCTGACTTGGTGTCTGTTTTTTGTAGGTGTTTGACCTGCTGAATCGTAAAACTAAGCTGCGGGTGCTGGAGGATGGGAAACAGCAGGTGCAGGTTGTGGGACTTCAGGAGAAGGATGTCAAGTGCACAGAGGAGGTCCTGAAACTCATAGAAGTGGGCAACAGCTGCAGGTAGGACGACAGAAACTTAGTCAGTCGAGTCATTCATAGTTTTTTTCCCCTCTCCTAAAACAATAGTTTTTCTTGATCTCTTCCTTAATCTTTATGTCTCCTTCCTCTCACTCCCAGAACATCAGGGCAGACATCAGCCAACGCCCACTCCTCTCGCAGCCACGCCGTATTCCAGATCATTCTTCGCCGGAAGGGGAAGATGCACGGCAAGTTCTCCCTCATCGACCTCGCTGGTAACGAGAGGGGGGCGGATACATCGAGTGCCGACCGGCAAACCCGTCTGGAGGGAGCTGAGATCAACAAAAGCCTGCTGGCCCTCAAGGTTTGTGGTTTTATAGGAGCTGCACAACTGCAGAGATTCCCAAAAAAAGCTGTAATTTATTTACCAAACCGTGTGTGTCTGTGTTTCAGGAGTGTATCAGGGCTCTAGGCCGCAACAAGCCTCACACCCCGTTCAGAGCCAGTAAGCTCACCCAGGTCCTGAGAGACTCGTTCATCGGGGAAAACTCACGCACATGCATGGTCAGTTTGTTGCCCTGAATAATATCTTCATGTGTCTTCTGTATGGGATTCATTTGAACGATCTTTACGTTCTCTGCACAGATTGCAACAATCTCTCCTGGAATGACATCCTGCGAGAATACCCTCAACACACTACGCTACGCCAACAGGTGGGAACAAGTGATTCAGACCCAGCCTTTATCCAGCCATCAGAGATGATGCAATGTTTTGAAACGATAGCTTCTTTAATGCCTCTCAACTCCCAGATTGTAACTCGCTGTAAAATGTTGTTATTGAACATTTCTCTGCCTACTCTATTAGTTCTGTCTGACTCTCTTGTATCCCCTCTCTCCTTTCTGTTTCCTGCTTTCTTTCCCTCCGCTCCTCTGTGCCCTGGTGTGGCGGGCGCCGCTGTGTAGAGTGAAGGAGTTTGGGATTAGTCCGTCGGACATCCCCTTCTCTCAGGGCGGTCAGGGGAGTCGCTCTGAGCTCTCGCCTACCAATACCTTTGAGTACGATGACTTTGCTGCTACCTCTCCCAGCAGGTCAAGAAACTCTCCCCAGCACTGCACACATAAACACACACACACACACATTAACACTAAACACACAATGCATGCGCTCCTTCCAGGTATTTATCACCCTCTGTACATCCATGATCTCATTTTAGCTGCTTTCATTCACAAAACCTCCGCTCTTATCCTTTTCTGTTTCTCATCTGCATGCCTTTTCATCCTCCTCTCTCGCTTTGACTTCCACTCTTATCTTTGGCTAAGCTGTGTCAATATTTGTTGAAGAACAATACATCCATCCACCTGTCCATATGGGTGTGTCTTTTATTTGCTCTGTGTAACGGTTACTGTGTGCGATTAGCCAGAAAGAATACATGGCATTACAAAACTTAACCTAATAAGGTATAAAGCTGCTGTCAATATTGACCCTGAAACGTTCACATAGCTGTGTGAAAGCACAAGATGAGGTTATACCCTCAGCTGGTAATCACATAGTCCTGATTGGTTAGCGCTGTAAGCATGAACGTTAAACCATTTCAATAATTATATTAGCTTTTAAATCATCTACAGAGCCCACAGTCATCCTTCCTCGTGCATGATGTCACCGCTGTCATGTTGCTGCCATCCTATTCTGTCTTTAAACCCCCGGTTACTGTCATTCTGCAAATCAAAAGAAACGGCTGTAAGAAACATCCCAACCGGCTCTATGTCCTTTTCTCTGCAGGGTGAAGGAGCTGACAGTGGACCCCAACCAAATGATAGACGTGGGCCGACCCAACATCCACGCTATGAACCAGCTGGAGCTTTTAGACGAGGACTGGCTGAGTATCTCGCCGCAGAGAGACGACCTCAAACTGCTCTGTGAGCAGAATGTAAGAACGCAGTATACCTTACCTCATATCACAATATCAATATACAGCATGTTGTGATGTCATTCATTTCGTGGAACGTTTTTTTAGGATTGTCATAAATGTCTGTTTTTGGCTATTTTGATAAATTAAACACCTGTCACCAATTTGTGGTTTCTAGATTTTCCTTTTTAGAAACGGATTCAAACCTGCTCTTAAAGGTTGTGAAGTTGTTAATCCACATTATTTACTTATGGACTGATTTGTGTTCTAAGCAATTTCAGAGGCGTTTGTCATGTGGTTGGTTTTTTGTTTGTCCATAACTCATGAAAAGTCTGTTCCTGTCTCTTGTTGACCCTGTTATTGTGTTCCCAGGAGGAGGAGGTGTCTCCCCAGCTATTTACCTTCCACGAGGCGGTGTCTCAGTTAGTGGAGATGGAGGACCAGGTACTGGAGGACCATCGAGCTGTTTTTCAGGTCAGAACATCAACGAAAAAACCCAAAACTCTATAAAAACTCTTCTTCACATATTTTATGTCCACCTAAAGACATGTCATGTGCTTTTAAGGTTCATTTGAATTTCTAAACATATTGAAGGGATGCAAATACACTGAGCTTCCTGCTTTGACAAAGTCTAGAAATGAAACAAAAGCAGTTTTCTTTAGGTAAAGTAATCCTTGCATTGGTAACCTCTGTGTGTAACAGGTCATTAACTGTCATAAAGGTCATAATCTAAAACCATGTGTGTATTCTGTGAGCAGGAGTCTATCCGGTGGTTGGAAGATGAAAAGGTGCTGCTGGAGATGACGGAGGAGGTGGATTATGACGTGGAGTCATACGCCACTCAGCTGGAGCAGATCCTAGACCAAAAGATAGACATCCTCACCGAGCTCCGGGGTACGGCAGAAACACACGATGGCCTGTTGGTGACTAAACACCCTGCTCCAGTAAACACTAATCACTTTTATGTTTATTTTCCTCTCAGATAAAGTGAAGTCATTCCGCTCTACACTCCAAGAGGAGGAGCAAGCCAGTAAGCAGATCAATCCCAAGAGGCCACGGGCTCTTTAGAGACTGAAGGCTGAAGAGTTTTACGTGGCACCTACGGAAACATAACCACTAGATGTTCTTGGCACAACTCGGCCTGTGTCTAGCATCTGTGAAATACCAATAAGAGGACTGTCTGATGTACCAACAGGCTCAAGGAATTGCATTGTGATGATCCTGCTCCTTACAGAACTGTTCACTCACTATGGTCTGGTTAGAAAACCTAGGAAGGAAAATAGTTTGATTTCCTTTGTGGAGTTTAGTCTCCCCTCTCTGTTCTTTTTAAATTATTTTCTTTTATACTTGTTTGTACTTTCTTTGAACAGAACATTTTTGACCTGATTTTCAGAAGAGATCTTAATTGAACTTGTTTTTAAGGTTTACCGCACAAAACCAGTGTTTGATTTCTGGTTGTTCTGACTGACATGTCTGCATGTGCACTCTGTAATATGTAAACCACTGTCCCCGGTTTCATGCTTCGGTCCTCAGTTGTCCTTGTACAGTCATCTCATTACAAGCAGTCTCTTCTCTTTTCCTTCCTCCTCAGAGCTTTTACCAGTTTGGAAAAGGTTTTAACCACACTGTGCTTCTTCCTTTGTGTTTCTTTCCTTGTGACCCTGGGAGTTTTATACATGTAGTATGCTTCAGTTGTTGACAGTTCAATCTATGCGGCAAACATGTTTTCCAACCCTATTCAACACTTTGTTATAAAACTGAAACTTAGAAAAAACAGCTATTAATAAATGTTTAGTGAAGACCACTGATCTACCATCGGTTATGTTTCTCAGTGTGCACCGGATGTAATGCTGGATGAAGTAATAAAGATTAATGTGCTTCATTCGAATGGCTTTTGTGACAATTCGTTTTCCACATAACTTCCAACAACAGCCATCTTTTAAGGCTTTTCAGTATAATGTAGTCGGTGATATGAAAACCCTGCTGACTTGGAAAATCATGCCCCTGTTGCTAAAAAACAAATCACATATTTCCTCAGATATTAAGCATAACCTATATAAATTAAACATGTTTTCTTATAACATTATACACCGCAATGATAACAGCCAGAGAAGCTATGTATATTGTATCCAGGACAGGTATATGTCTAAAAATAAACTAAGAATTGTATTACCTGAAAATACAACACTGATCGATAAGTAAAAATAGTGAGTTGTAATTCCCAGTTTGGCCGATAGTTGTCACCATTATCTTTATGAAACACAGGATTATAAATGCTTATTGCCCTCTCTTTTTCCCCTTTATGCAGCTGGCGTCAATTAGAAAATATCGTGGTTTTTCCATCCAATTACATTTTTCTTCATCTTTTTTTATAAACGCTTTACCTCTAAGAGGAGTTTTGTTTTGAAAGGGCCTCACCGGAAGCGCTAAAAAGGGCTTCAGTTAATGCTTCAATTATTCGCAAAATCTATAAACCAACACGGAAAGAGATATATCTCTCATAAGGCTCTGCTATAAACCAAAAAGAAAGCCTACGATTTGCCTTGGTTTCTAAAAATGTGCTACTTCATTTTTGTAAATGTCCTATTTGATGTTATGCATTGTTAGCAATACATCACCTAGTCCTCTGGGAAATTGTGACTTGACTTTTAGATAAAACTATTTATTAAAACAATGGATTGATGTCAGACTGCTAGCACAGACCAAGAAAAACTTTGACATAGAAACATGGACAATCTGAAATAGTTTTTAATAGACTGCAGACACTCATTAAATATTTACCTCTTCCACAAAGAGGTTTGTTTTTATTTTTTACAAACAAATGCAGAGCAAGAATATTAGTATTAATTACAGATTAATGAATGAGAAACTCTCAAACACACTGTCAAGGCACTCAAGAGGGCTTGAACAGCTTCCACCTGACAAACACATGCCCAACTCATTAAGGTAGAATAACACACTCAATATGAGCTCTTAAAAACTATCCTACAATAATCTTTGAACATTTCCTCCAGCTATTTCAGCATTCGATGTTCAGGTCCTCCAAGCAGCGCATCAGAAGAGGAACGATCAGACCGTCTTTCAGTTCATCTCCTCTCGTTATAGAGGCAGGACATAAGAGTCGTAGCACTGTTTAGTCCCCTCTGTTATTTAAGAAAAGTGGATCCCTGCAGAGTTGAACGCATGAAGCAGCCTGAGGATGAAGAAAATACACAATTCAAAACAGGTCAAACATATCACATTTATTCCAGTACATTCAATAAATACGATCTAAATAAGTAGACGTTCAACTTACACCATGAAGTCATCGATGTCCATGGAGCGAGCTCTTTTTTCACTGAACTCAACCGCCTGCAAAACACTCTCAACCTTCTTGGTGATGCTGAAGTCAGCTGGGATTTCCTGTCAGGATGAGCACAAGACTTTAGATTGAAAGAGACGTGATGTTGGACATTTTGAAAGCACTACACTATGACTCACCACATTGTGTACAGAGCAGTGAATCCTGTAGTTCTTTTCCAGCAGCTGTTCTACCGCAGTGGACCTGGAAATATGAATCTATATGATCACCAGCTTATTTTTTTTTACACGATTTTAAGACAGAAAATAGATTTGGAAGGACGGTGTGTGCAGCAAGCAGGTTCTTACTTAAAAGCGGCATTGAGGGTTTTGTTTTTCCTCACAAAGGCTATTCTGACCAGGCCATCCCACTCCTATTCAAGAGAAGAAATGCAGATGTACTTCCTTTTAGGACAAACAGCATTATCATAGAATCAATTATTAATAGAGCCAAACCTCACCTGGAAGTTTACTGGAGGAGGAGGATTTTTCGGTTCTATCCTGACAACACTTGACTCCACTTTTGGAGGAGGACGGAAATTATTCTTCCCCACCTGAAAAAGGGAAGCATATCATTCAGACACAGTTGTTTATTGGAATAATCTTGGATGAAAGGAAGCCTGAATCAAAAGACTTGGGCCATATCAAATACTTTGAAGCTTTATTCTGACAGATCTTAAAATCATCATTAAATACTGCACAGCCTTTCTTTGCATGTGGATTCGTTCCGTTTGAACTGTTTCTCCTGCGCAGTTGCAGATAAAGATGAGGTTACAATACTATGATAACTGTTCTAATAATAAAAGAATAACATGGAGGGCAGGATGAGCAGGATTCTTTCTGACGCGTGTAATCCAAAGACTTCCAGAAACTGCAGAAAGAGTCCAAAGGCGTTATTGAGTATTTTGATTTGTTGCCTATTAACCTATTAAAAACAGTGTGGAGGCATGCACCTGTATTACCAGGTTTTGTATTACAAATATGCACCATAAATAACACGATTATATCACCAAAATAACCAAAACATCCCCTCTCTGTTTTCTTAAGGTTATGAGGTCATTAGTTACGATAACAACTGATCAAAGGCTCATTTTCAAAGCATTCAGTAAAACCCTTCTAAACACACCGTCATAAAGTGTCTGTTTTTTCGGATTCGCTGTGAGCGTGTTAGACCTCAGAGTATACACACTGACCTTCATGAGATGGTCGACACGAGCCAGTAGTTGTGTGTTGATGGACAATCTGCAGAACAGCTTGTCTCCAGGTTGGGCAACAAGTCGCATGGCAAACTCTCTCTGGAACATCAACACGGCACACCTGAGCAAAAGTAAAACACAACAGAGATGCTAAACGCTCGACATGGACTTACAAAGTGTCCTCTGAATGGCCGTGGGTTATTTCTTACCTGAAGAAAGGTCGATGCAGCAGAAGCTTAAAGACAAACGGTGACGAAATCTGCAAAATTGAAAAGAGTTTATAATAAAATGCATGATTGTTTTGAATGACTCTGGATAAAGGGAAACATGGTTTACCTGGTATGGTAAATTAGCCACACAGACGTCAAAGAAGGGTAATTCTGTTTTTAGTACATCTCCGATTAATATTTGAAGTTTGGTCTGCATGGGCCTGTAGGAAAACACAATGTATTCTTTATTAGATCAGGTATTCAGTTTTCACTTATTGCAAAAATAGGAGGTGCCACAGTTCTGCCCTCCCCACTCACGTGCACTGGACTCTTTTCTGAAGTTCAGCCACCAATCTGCCGTCCAACTCACAGGCCACCACCTGCAAATAGACATTTCTGTAATGACTGAACAGTGCAAAACAATTACCCTAACACTGCTGTGGAAAAACACAAAGAGATGATTGAGAAATGTAATCTGGAACATTGGTGAAAATGTCAGTTAGCTACATGTTAACCTTTCTAATGCTTTGTCCGATTGGACTGTGTATAGATAGTTAATAGCTGTTGAAAACCTCAAAGTAAAGGAATAAAAGGTGATAGAAAACATCATTTCTATGAGGTTTGGATACAAACAACACAAACAATAGAGCCCTGAAAGCAACACTTCTGTGCGTTCTGTTAAAATGCATAGAGGCATTTATACACAGATACTGGCTTTATTAATGATATGGAATAGACTTGCTCATGCTCTCACCTTCTTGGCTTTTTCCAGCAGCTTCACTGTCATGTTACCAGTACCGGGTCCCACCTCCAGAACCACATCCGTCGGCCTCAGGGCAGCCTGAAAATCATGAAGCATAACTAGGGTTTAATAACACTGTACACCGTGATCATGTATGTAACGTTAGAGTTTTTGTTTACAGAATAGGGGTATGTTTATAAAAAATGAACTGCACATTAACTTCTTAGTAGTGAAGTGCAACAGTACAGCGTACCTTCTCAATGATCCCGTTGACCACCAGTGGATTCTTCAGGATGTGCTGACCGATGCCGGTGTTGAACATAATCCCTGAAAGAAAGGACATTTTGTACTGAGCTTGTGTGATGTAGATAAGCAAAACTATTTAGATGTTGTCATCATATCTAGTTTAAGCGCTCTTGCAGCATTTAATAACATGAAATGCTTTGAGCAAGAGTCAGACTCTCATAAAATGTTGATGTTTAGGAGTGAAACCTGTGATCACAATGGTTGTCTTTGTACACTGCAGTTTAATAAGCAAACATATTAACATTAATACTTGAAAACATGACTTGGTGACAACATATTGTAAGAGCTTGTACGCAACTATTACAGAAACAATTATTTGCCATGGACATAACATTACTGTTTCGGCTGAGAACTTAATTGGCCTTTTTTCCAAAATGAAATTAAGAGTTAATTGGGGTACGTTTTTCTATGATAAGATAAAATGGACCTTTATTGAAATGCAGAATCGGAATCATAATAAGAGAGAAACACAGGTAGTTCACATGAGAATATAGAGGGGATAATACAAATAAATAGTAAAAGGCACTCGTGTATTTTCATCGGTAGGTAAATGGTGCCACATTAAATAGGGCCTTTATGAAGTCTGTAATCACAGACGTGACTACAATTCCCAATAATGTGTTGGTTTTAAACTGGTACGGTAATATAGTTTAAAATGCCCATTGTGTGATCTAGGGATATAATGACGATCTTTAAAGCCCGTCTCCTGCAGCAGCTGACAGTAATGTTTGCTAAGGTGCTAAAGCTAACCTCCTCCTTGGAGAAACATACCTTGGTTTTTCACCTCTTGATGCTGCCTGCTTCTCTTCTCTGGCTTTACTTTCGGCATTTTGATTTAGTTTTATTCGAGTTAGAGATCCAGAAATCCAAATGTTACACAATTACTCTAAGGATATTCGTCTTAGGGGTTGTAAACACGTGCTGCCTCACTTTCTTCTTCACTGACAGGACGTGCAGCGGGAGAATCTTTGCTTGCCTCCTGTTCCGCCCTCTAGTGGCTGCTGGACGTCACTACATTGCTTTACTTTTTAATCAAAAGACTGGTTTGAGCAGTTTTATTGATTATTTATTTAACAAAACAATACAGACACATATATACAGATATAAAATACATTGATTTGTTTTCTAGTCAAAGTCAGGCAAGACCTCCAGTGTCATGACGATGTCTCGAAGTTTGGGATCGTCCATCCAGTTGACTTTGCAGGCCAAGAGGATTCCCTGAAGAGAAACATTTACTTAATACACAAACTGAATGTGTCATTGCACACACATCAGCGTTTTTCATTTTAGGGAAACATTTTCCTATTTACTATTTAATAAAAATGGTTAAAGGGTTTGTTTTCTGGGGGATACAGGTTGTGTGCATGTGAAAAATGGATGTTATAACAGTATAATTACGGTGTCATATTGCTTTTATATGGAGTGTAACAGGGGGATAATAGCAGTGTAACAAGGGTATAATAACGGAGTAATTATGGTGTAATAGGGATGAATTGATGTACAATAAGGGTGTAGCAACAATGTAATATGGGTGTAACATAGAAATAGCAATCAAGGTTAATACAAGTCTGGTGCATTTTTGTACCCTGAGGACGTTTTGTGTCATGATGTTCATATTCCTGTATTTCTTCAGGTTCTCCTGTCCTTTCTCCAGCGCGACTTTGAACTTCTCTGTATCTGGATGCTCTGGTCTGGACGTCAAGTCTGCCATCTCTTTCATTTTCTCATGTGTGAGCCGCTTCATTTCTACACACACATAAATAATTGTCATAAAGCTGTGGAAAAACTCTAATTCAAAATATAGTTGTACTTTTTTGTTGTTAACCATGATAAACATACCCAGCCTTTTCTTCTGTATTTCGGTAATATCATCTTGAAGATCTTTTGACTCCTGTTAACAGAACATAGGTTCAGAATGAATCACCTCAATTTTACAGGACACTGCTAATGTACACAATTATACTTTCAGGTCAATCTTTATTGTTTGTAAAAACTCCTAGACCCATGCTCTAGTCATAGAAAACAATCGGTTGAATAACGAGGTCATAAAGAGGAGCGTATAGTATGTAGAACTAGCCAGAACCAGTTTTCTCTCCTCTGATTGTCAAGTATGTTTAGATGCCTTAAGGTCTTATTTAACATTGTTTGGTCTGGGGTTGTATAAGTGACTTATCCATAGTCAGTGTATTACATCCACTAGATTGCAGTCAGCACACCACCAGTGTGGAGAAACAGACACGAGTACGGGCAGATGAGTGTACTGCTGTAGCTTATGTATTTAAGATTCAAGTTGTGTGTAGTCTTAAACTTTTTCACTTTGCCGTCAAACTGCCCTTTCTGACAGAGCAAGCCTCTCTATATAGAAACCAGATTCCATTGACAATAAAAGAACATGGGCGTCTCAGGTGTACCTCAACCTCTATCTGTCAGTTGGTTAGTTTGGGTTATTGTTGGAGTTTGTTGAATCTAAACTCACCCTTTAAAACACCAAAGGGGATGGTGGCTTTGAAGACAGCATTGATTAATATAACAACTCCAACCCCCTGTAATGATGGGCTGTCTGACAGCAAGGCAAAGCAGTGAAAATATTATTAACAAATATTTATTATATTATTTCAGGTGCCTAAAATACATTTTGCAAATTCCTGATATAGTTTTTCTGACTATGGATAAATACCTCATGCATACCCGATGTACCCGAACAGCCCAACTCAAACATCAGAGTGCGGCTAGTGTACCATCAGCGGTGACACGTCTCTTTTACCCTTCAAGCTATTTTTCTACCATCCCCACATTTACATTTGACTTCATACATCTCAGCGTGTGGCAGTAAACATGTGCGAGTCAATGTCTTTGTTGAAACGTTTTGGAAGTGAGCGATGGTGTTGCAGTGATTTACTAAAATGAATTGACCAATACCAAATATTGCTTCACAAATTGGTCCTTAGTCTTACCGGGTAAGTAGACACCATATACAGTGGGGCAAAAAAGTATTTAGTCAGCCACCAATTGTGCAAGTTCTCCCATTTAAAAGGATGAGAGAGGCCTGTAATTTTCATCATAGGTACACCTCAACTATGAGAGACAAAATGAGAAAAAAAAATCCAGGAAATCACATTGTCTGATTTTTCATGAATTAATTGGTCAATTCCTCTGTAAAATAAGTATTTGGTCACCTACAAACAAGCAAGATTTCTGGCTCTCACAGACCTGTAACTTCTTCTTTAAGAGGCTCCTCTGTCCTCCACTCGTTACCTGTATTAATGGCACCTTTTTGAACTCGTTATCAGTATAAAAGACACCTGTCCACAACCTCAAACAGTCATACTCCAAACTCCACTATGGCCAAGACCAAAGAGCTGTCAAAGGAGACCAGAGACAAAATTGTAGACCTGCACCAGGCTGGGAAAACTGAATCTGCAATAGGTAAGCAGCTTGGTGTGAAGAAATCAACTGTGGGAGCAATTATTAGAAAATGGAAGACATACAAGACCACTGCTAATCTCCCTCGATCTGGGGCTCCACGCAAGATCTCACCCCGTGGGGTCAAAATGATCACAAGAACGGTGAGCAAAAATCCCAGAACCACACAGGGGGACCGTGTGAATGACCTGCAGAGAGCTTGGACCAAAGTAACAGAGGCTACCATCAGTAACACACTACGCCGCCAGGGACTTCAATCCTGCAGTTCCAGACGTGTCCCCCTGCTTAAGCCAGTACATGTCCAGGCCCGTCTGAAGTTTGCTAGAGGGCATTTGGATGATCCAGAAGAGGATTGGGAGAATGTCATATGGTCAGATGAAACCAAAATAGGACTTTTTGGTAAAAACTCAACTCGTCGTGTTTGGAGGAGAAAGAATGCAGAGTTGCATCCAAAGAACACCATACCTACTGTGAAGCATGGGGGTGGAAACATCATGCTTTGGGGCTGTTTTTCTGCAAAGGGACCAGGACGACTGATCCGTGTAAAGGAAAGAATGAATGGGGCCATGTATCGTGAGATTTTGAGTGAAAACCTCCTTCCATCAGCAAGGGCACTGAAGATGAAGCGTGGCTGGGTCTTTCAGCATGACAATGATCCCAAACACACCGCCAGAGCAACGAAGGAGTGGCTTCGTAAGAAGCATTTCAAGGTCCTGGAGTGGCCTAGCCAGTCTCCAGATCTCAACCCCATAGAAAATCTTTGGAGGGAGTTGAAAGTCCGTGTTGCCCAGCGACAGCCCCAAAACATCACTGCTTTAGAGGAGATCTGCATGGAGGAATGGGCCAAAATACCAGCAACAGTGTGTGAAAACCTTGTGAAGACTTACAGAAAACGTTTGACCTCTGTCATTGCCAACAAAGGGTATATAACAAAGTATTGAGATGAACTTTTGTTATTGACCAAATACTTATTTTCCACAATAATTTGAAAATTAATTCTTTAAAAATCCTACAATGTGACTTTCTGGATTTTTTTTCTCATTCTGTCTCTCATAGTTGAGGTATACCTATGATAAAAATTACAGGCCTCTCTCATCTTTTTAAATGGGAGAACTTGCACAATTGGTGGCTGACTAAATACTTTTTTGCCCCACTGTACCTGTCTGACCAACATACAATAATTGTCCTGCTAAAACAGGTTATCTTAAGAACACCAACATAAAACAAAGACAAAGTATCATCAGTACCACCAGTCATCTAATCCAACATTTTATACACAATGATTAGGGTGCTTACTTGCTGAAGTTGTTTTATTTGTGAACAAAAAGCCATGCAGTGATCACTCACAGCTGTCAGGGCACTGAGAGAAACATCAAGAGACAGTCATTAAAATATCAAACATAACTTTATATCAGTTGTTTCAACCTGTTGTCAATGTACTTACACCGCCTCTGAATCATTCTGTTTCAGCTTTTCTCCAATGGCGTGCCACATCTGCATTCTGAAAGACACAATCATTGATTGCTCAAAGTTCATCCGCTTCTTTATTATACTTGTCTGTAAATATTATATGGTGGACAAAACACTCATTGTGAAGCAAAAGGAATCGGTTTACCTGTGTAGTATGAATGTGCTGTTAAAATGAATGGTCTTGACTCTTTCCAGCTCTTTGACATAATCTGGCCTGCAACATTTAATAGAAAAGAAAAACATGTTAAGAGTAAAGATGTTGAAATGAACACCCATCTTCAATTTAGTTCAAATTGTAGGTCAACATAAAAATGATCATTTCAAATACTCACAAGTCTCTTTCTGCTTCAGATGTGCTGCATGATCTCTTACTCTTTCCTGTTGTAGTAAACAATAGTAGGTCTTTGTTAGATTGTACACTTTATTGAAACTCAATATGATGGGTAAAACACACACAGTTTTCACCTGCTTGGAGCTGTACTGCCATCTCAAAGAACTGGTTGGATACGTGTTGATTTATTCTGAAAACAGTCATTTTAGCAACTTTAAAGATTCTAGTCATTGTTTTACGATAACAGGTAACAGTGGTGGGATGTGATTCATCATATAAACGAACACTAATACATTGTTCAATTATTAATGATAGAAGTGTTAAAGCAGATGTGGATGGAGAACCTCAGCATCTTTTCAAGCGTTATAGATTTCTGTGTGTTGGAGCTGTCAGGATTCAGTGCCACAGCCTCCACCATGGGGTTGAGGTTCCCCACGTTGTCAGACGGGTCCATCACAGAACCTGGAGGGACAAATCAACGCAGACATATCAGATCACCTGAGTTTAATCCAATGTAACAACAGTGATTCAAAAGAATTTAATACTAATCTTGTGCTATTGAATTCACTAATATATTTTACTTTTTTGTAAGCAAAAACAATCATGCAGAAAAACAATGACTGACCATTAAATGATAGAATAAATATGATTCTTACACTAAGAACTAATATGGTGGAAATATAATTTTCAGCAAGTAATAAAGTAGCCTATGTAAAAGGCAACAACGACTCACTAAGTATAAGGAATAAAACAGCTTGATAAACACCTTTATAATAGGTTTATAATCCGGACGATTTGCAGTTATTCTTGCATTACTCTGCACAATGAAAAATGACTAAGTTTAGGTTTAGTTTGGGGTGTTTTCCCAAAAACTCATCACAGCAATGTATGGAACTTTGACAACAATACATAATGAAGTGTAGCCTATCTTTAGTTGTATGTTGTCTGCACTGGTTTACATTTTTGTTTTAATATTATATAAAGTAGTTAACGATCAAAATTCACGCTCAAAAGTATTTATAAACTCTTTATAATTTAAAATCAGTTAAATAAATACATCACATGCTACAAATACAGGAGTCAGAGTCGAAAAATCGCCATATTTCTACATAACAATACTTCGATATTAATTAAAAACAGGAGTTGGTCAAAATATTTTACCTTATTTATGAAGGTTATCGTTGCCGGTAAAACTAAATGTAATGAAGATACCGTTACGTTACCGTAGTACGAGTCTAATCAAAAGTGCTTTTACATTTGAAGAATTGTTCACCAAAACAAAGTGTTGTTAAATATTTCGGTCACTTTTTTTGTTTACATCCGTTTTCAGACTAAAATCCCGCCGGGAAGTGACGTCATATGTATTCTACCAACACGCTGAGTAGTGCCCCCTTCAGGCCGATGGCATGAACTGCAAGACACAATACAATACAGCTTTAGTTGTAAAACACTTAAAAACCTCCAGACCAACGTGCTGTACAGAGAAATAAATAAAACACCAACATCTCTCAGCTCACAAATCTTGAAGAATGTAAAAATAGAAATACAAATAATAATAACATCCATAGTAAAAACAACTATTTAAAAGCAATTATTTAGGGGTGGCAGCATTTTTGGAGCTTTGACTTTATTCTGCACACATTCAGGAGCAGAGATAGTTGATATGGATCGACATCAAATGGAGCCGAGGTCGTTTATTTGGTCTTATTTGGACAATTATTAACTAACCTAGATGCACAGCTCAAGGTTATGCTGATTTTTTTTTTTTTTTTTTGTGTCCAAAGGTGAATTGATTAGTTATGTACTGTGTTAGTGCCAGTGTCCAACCTTTTATTTGATAATAGGCACCGACAACATTTTAAATATATATTTTAAGTGGTATTCTTCATGTAAAGACAATTTAATGAACTGTTAATACAGTAGGTTATGTTATGAAGATTGACTTGCTCAGTCACTGAATCATTCCAGCTTTTCTACAATTGCAGCATCTTCAATTCTGAATGGTCTAAAAATGTCCACACACACTTGTCACAGACACATTTGTCCAGTTCAACCAGGATAACTACTATTATTATTTAGGCTATAATTATAGGTACAAATAATAATACGTTGAAATAATTTTCTAATTATTATTACAAGAAAACAGACACCATTCATGACAGTCTTCATGTCATGGCTAGACGAGGCTATGTTGCGTATTCTTTGATCAGTCAGCTTGATTTTTTGACAAAAACCCCACTATTTATTCAAATCAAAATATGTTTTTATTAAATTGTAGTATGCTCTCGTGTAAAGTCTCGTGAGAAGAGATTACAGTGCTAGTGACGCTGCTCCCCAAACCACGCAGTACGCGCAGGGCTGTTTCAGAATCGTTGACTGAGAAGTTTTCGACCATGGAGAGCAAGAAGAGAAGGGTATGCAAAGCCTGATCTGCTAATTGTCTAATATTCATTTTAAATATTGTTATATTTTTACTATCTTAGCAACTCTGAACCTAATGGTTAAATGTAGATTGCATTCCTAAGAGAGATTTCTATTTGCAGACATTGTTTCAGGAATCCATTCAACATAAACGCAATAAGGACAAGAACTGTCAGATGTATTTATATTATAGTATGAATAACTGCACTTTACTGCTTGTTTTGCACTTTTGGTCAGATGCTAATTGCATTTCGTTGTCTTTAGTACTTTGCAATGACAATACAGTTGAATCTAAGATCTAGTCTAATTATGTTAGCCCGGATGTATCACGCGTTTACAGTTTTACTCTGTCAATCTCTTGTCAGGGTGATTAACATGCTCACAGACAAAGACAAAATAATATCTTTAATTACATTGATAAAAGGGTTTTCCTATGTCTTGAAGATATGTTTTCGAATGCATTGAAAGTATGTACAAAATCTATTGCTGATGATGTGTCAGTTTATGGAATCAGGCACTAAATGCTTTGAACAAATTCGGCTCATCATTGTGAAGTAATTAAACAAGGAAACCTGGTGAGGGTTCATATCACTAGGGCACAATTGAATTGGCATCTCGTGTGTGTGTGTGTGTGTGTGTGTGTGTGTGTGTGTGTGTGTGTGTGTGTGTGTGTGTGTGTGTGTGTGTGTGTGTGTGTGTGTGTACGTGTGTGTGTGTGTGTGTGTGTGTGTGTGTGTGTGTGTGTGTGTGTGTGTAAGAGATAAGATAAGATAAGAATTACTTTATTAATCCCAAACTGGGAAATATTTGTGTTGCAGCAGCATACTACAATACAAGGCATAGCAAATAATTAGAAAAAATTAATAAGTGTGTGTGTATGCGTGTGTGCGCTTGCATTCAGGGTATCTTGGAGCGCCTGAATGCTGGAGAGGTGGTTGTAGGAGATGGAGGGTATGTGATGCAGCTTGAGCGTCGTGGATATGTGAAGGCTGGACACTGGACACCTGAAGCTGCTGTTGAACATCCTGAAGCAGGTACATGTGTTACCTACCCAGAGGTGGACAATGTATTCCAGTTTTGAAAGTATTAATACCACTAAGAATATATATATAGAATATACTCTGTGACTTAATATTTGAAGTAACTGCAGTTATCAGAGTTTGTAACGTCGTAAAGTGCAACATTTGCCTCTGAATTTTAGTGGAGAATATGTACAATTTAGCAAGAAATGTAAAGTACAAGTACCTAAAATGGTATTTAAGTCCATTTTCTATGACTGTATCTACCCATTTATTAGTATGTCTGGTACCACTTTACAATAAGACTACCCTTAGGGTTTACGAATAGTTTGTAATTCATTTATTAATTAGGTTGTGAACACTTATAAATCATCAATAAGCTTTCATAAGACAAGAGATAAACAGGGCAATTGTGATCGGTTGCTTAACATCAAGATAGATTGGGCAGAGAATCAACTCCGTGAACAACAGATACCAAGGATGTTGACTGATGAAGAAGAGGAAGTAAGCTTGGTAACCAATATAAGGCTTAGTCATCTTGCCAAATAGTGAGCCTGTGTTGACTATTTTATAAATGGTTCTTGATGATTAATATAGTGTTTACAACCTAATTAATAACCTAACCCTAACCCTTATAAACCCTTTATGAATCCTTTATAAGGGTAGTCTTATTGCAAAGTTGTACTGTTTGTCTTGAGAACTTCTTTATTTGCACACAAAGTCTTGGTGTTTTCCATAAAAGCCTATGTCTTTGCCTTTCTGTCAGTGCGGCAGCTGCATAGGGAGTTCCTGAGAGCAGGAGCCAACGTGATCCAGACCTTTACCTTCTACTGCAGTGAGGATAAACTGGAGATCAGTGGCAATGTCAAGAGCATCACTGTCAGTACAAAACCGTTTATGTCAAAGAACCTTATTTGGTTTTTGCACATAGATGAAAACAATATAAATCTGATGGTCCGACTTGCTCTCATCTGATCCAGGGTGCCCAGATCAATGAGGCAGCCTGTGACATGGCCCGGGAGGTAGCTAATGAGGGGGATGCGTTGGTCGCTGGTGTGTGTCTAAGACTCCATGCTATGTGAAGAGTCACAGTGAGACTGAGGTCAAGGCCATCTTTAAGAAACAGATGGATGACTTCATGAAGAAGAACATTGATTTCTTCATTGTGGAGGTATGAGCAGCATCCAAGAGGAGTACCTGTACAACAGATAGTAACGTGCACAGATTCTGTGTTTTTTTCCTGCTCCGTTTGATAATTGTATGTACATCCCTCCTGCAGTTTGTCGATCATGTGGAGGAGGCGGTGTGGGCAGTGGAAGTGTTGAAGACCAGCGGTAAAACCGTAGGTGCAACAATGTGCATCTCACCTCACGGAGACATGGATGGAGTCCCACCTGGAGAGTGTGCTGTCAGGCTGGTCAAAGCAGGTACACTGACCCTCTGTGATGTGGCTCTTCAACTGGACAAGTCTGACACATTGCAGCTCCACAATTTATCAATCAATTCTTTGTATGTGTTCACGTGCAGGAGCTGACATTGTTGGGATAAATTGCCACTTGGACCCTCTGACATGCGTTCGTACGGTGAAGTTGATGAAAGCAGGATTAGAGAAAGCGGGTCTCAAAGCTCATCTCATGATCCAGCCGCTGGGCTTCCACACACCTGAGTGCAACCTGGGCGGATACACCAGCCTTCCTGAGTACCCATTCGGTCAGCGTTTGTATATAATCCTAACGTGCAGAACAAAGAGAAAACAATGTGTCTTTCAATAACATCACATCATTGTTCAGGAGGTTTTTAACAGGAGCCGAATCAACCACAGGGGTCTCCTGCCCAAAACAGATGGACTGGATGGTTTAAACCATAACCAACACTGAACAAAGCATTTTCAAGTCTCCAAATCTCTTGAGGTGGTTAACAACTTCTCAGAGGGGCTGCTAGCTGAGTTGTCACTATAATGTGCACAGCTTGTTTCCCTTGTCACTCAAGACTCACAGGTACGATCACTTAAATCCTTCATCCTCTTATAATATATTATTTAAAAAGACTTTGTGGGTTAAAACTTTTTTTTAAAGTCAGCTTATGACAGCTTCTGTCAGACAACCACTTTGCTGATGCAGGCCCATTACAGGTGCCTTGATTCAATTCACTGATTTCTTTAGATTTGATCATTTTTGGATACACAACACAATTTCAAAACATATTACATAGGTCTACACACAAAAAGACAGTCTTTACCAATTTGACCAAAGAGAATCTGGAAAGAAGTGATCATGCTTGAATAACTGTGAGTGATGCAAACTGTAAGCAGAGTAATTGGAAACCAAAGAAGCTGCAGGAGACCGACTCAATGTCTCACCCTGGAAGTTTATTGGAGCTTGGCCAAGGAGAAAGAGCATGAGAAAAACAGCTGGATAACAGAGATGTAGAGTACGCCACCATCTATTCTAACTGTCTGGCTTTGTCTAAGGTATATATATTACCCTATATGCAATGTACTATATCAACCAAATACAGCCATCTTCTGACAGGTGGCATGAGGACATTGAACCATAAGTAAAACTGGCACAACAAAACATTTTGGATAGACAGCAATATCATCTGCTGAATTAAAAAGAAATGGGACCATAATGTCCTCCAATAAGGTGTAAATGCTCTCAGAGTATGTGGTTGTATATTCACTCTCCCTGTTGGGTCCTCTGTAATAACAGCTGTTCTCAGTGGTCCACTCTGATGTGTCTCATAACTTAAGGGGAGGAAACTAAGAATCCTACTTTGCTTGAAAAAGGAAATTAATGAATTATTCCTAATCCCCATGAAGTAAGGTAAGGTGAGTATAGAGTGTACGTTTCTGGTTACCCCATTGAACTCCCTAAATACGCAGTTTGAAGATCAATACAACAACATGCTGATTTAAACATTTTACTCTCCCCTCAGCAATGGAGACCAGAGCAATCACCCGCTGGGACATCCACAAATACGCCAGAGAGGCTTACAATGCTGGAATTCGCTACATTGGTGGCTGCTGTGGATTCGAAGCCTACCATATCAGAGCTATAGCCGAAGAGTTGGCTGCTGAGAGAGGATTCCTGCCTCCGGCCTCGGAGAAGCACGGACTGTGGGGAGCTGCTCTGGAGATGCACACTAAGCCCTGGGTCAGAACCAGGTGAGACTGAACCGAAACACAGCTACTACCTCACAATTAAGATATGTTAAACAAAAGATTTGAAGCAGTAATATGTATTGTACAAATTATTGCAACATGACAGCTGTAGTAAAGTAGTCAAAATACCAGAGGAAATAGAAAAGTGCCTGTTTCTGTTCTGCAAAAGTTTGGGTTACAACCATCTAATCTAACAACGTTTTTCTTAGGGCTCATCGAGACTACTGGGAAAACCTCCTGCCTGCTTCTGGACGCCCGTATTGTCCTTCCATGGGCCCGCCAGGCGATGATTATGGAAAATAGCTGGAATCTTAAATACCAACATAATCTTTTGTACACACCATACACTTTTCTTTATTTGTTATAATTCTGATCTGATTAACCACTTGCTTCATATGAAGAATGCAAATCAACGTTGTCGATTAACCATATACACAGTTAACTCTCTCTGAAGTGGTTGGAAACATTTCTGTTGATTTATTGTTGCAATTTGCTGGAAAACAAATCAAATAAAAACTAAAGCATATGTGTTTTGTAGTCAATTTTTTTGAAGGGAAAAACACTACTATAGGCTATTTGATATTCTATAAGCAAAAATGTATCAGGTTTATAGTTAAGTGGTCCATCTTACCTTATAAAGTGAAATGAATTAGCCTATTATCTTACATTATTGATCTTTTCTCGAGCAAAACATTCATTTATCTAAAGGAATTGTAAAACCACAGTAGAACCTCATTAAATTGTAAATTAAAAGACATTGATGCCTGATCTGTCATTTAATTTGTATACCCCTATTGTTCTTATTACATTTGGCTGATAATAATAACAATAATAATAATACATTTGATTTATAATGCCCTTTTCATCAAAGATCTCAAAGTGCTACAGGTTAAAAACTTTTTTTAAAAAGGAAGAAAAAAAGGGAAGGGAAAGGAAATAAAAACGATCAGTTTTTTTAAAGAATAAAAAAGGATTTAAAAAAACATCGAAGGGGGACCGAAAGCTTTGCTATAAAGAAATGTCATAAGATCTTTTTTGAAACAGTCAATGGACTGCGGTGCCCTCAAGGTGTCAGGGACGGCGTTTCACAGACGTGTGGCAGCAGCACAGAAGCTCCTATCCCCCATGGTCCTGAGTCTGGTCCTGGGTCTGTGGAGGAGGTTTGAGTGAGTGGAGCAGAGGTAGCGTGTTGTGTTTTGTGGGTAGAGAAGTTCTTTGAGGTAGGGGTGAGCATGTCCATGGGTACATTGGTGTGTGAGGAGGGAAACCTTGTGCTCAATCCTGGTGGAGACGGGAAGCCAGTGGAGTGAGTGGAGAATTGGGGTAATGTGCTCATGCTTCCGCACTCTCATAAGGATCCTAGCTGTAGAGCTTTGGATGTATTGAAGCCTCTGCATGCTCTTGCTAGGAATCCCAATGAGAAGTGCGTTACAGTAATCCAGATGATGGATTTTTTAAGAGCATACAGTAGTTTACTTTTTCTTTTTAGATTGAAATGTATCCTTTTGTATGTAAATACATTTGATGACATTTTGAGGGAAAATGAACAGAAAGTGTAGGGCGTGCTGATTGGCTAAAAGCACAGGGGGCGTGCCTCTGAGGGGTTTTTACGGTGTGTGATAACATACTGCCCCCGCCGGTCAGCCGCACTCCGCTTCCAGAGCTACTTGTATACATATATATATATATATATATATATATCTGTTTTGTGCAGTCCCAACTCATGTCAAAGGAGCTCATGCATATAAGTTCTTCAAAGTACTGCAAGCCAGCACATTATTTACCATGAGCAAGAGAAAGGTAAGTCAAATAAATATAAAAACTTCTGTCGCTGTTTCACATGCGATTTATTCAGTGAAGGTGTGTAATAACTTGATATCTAATCTTGAAAGGTGCAATGTGAAAGATCTTCAGTTTTCTGGGTCAAAGCACCTGATAAAAAAAAGTCCTTATTCCTGGGAGGAATTTACTGCAGAGGTGGGAAAACTAGTCAGGTCTTGTAAGTAAAATAAGAGTAGCTATAGGAATACTTTGTTAGAAGCAAAAGTCCTGCATTCAAAATGTAGATCAATTAAAAGTACAAAAGTGTTATCATTCAAATATACATAAAGTACCAAAAGTAAAAGTACTTATTATGCAGATTGTTCCATTTCAGAGTAATATATAATATATGTTTTGATTATAATGATTGATGCTTTATTGTGTTTCTTAAAGCTGATAAAGGTGCAGCTGGTTTTAATGAATTTACTCCAGGTGGTTTCAAGGTTTCAAGGTTTCAAGGTTTTATTTGTCATATGCACAGCAGATACAGCGTATATGTTGGCAATGAAAATCTTATGTCGCGTGCTCCTCCAACAACTCAACATACATGGTGCAAATAACATAAATAAAATAGTGCAAAAAGAGAGAAGAATATTTACAGTAACAACAATAAAGATTTGAGGATGTGAAATATATACATATGTGGAATACATTGAGAGTATTTAAACACTTGTGGAATGAGGAGGTATGGGCAGATGCATATATTATGTATAGCAGATGTATATGGCAGATATGTATAATATATAGATATGTATACTATAAACAGATATGTATGGCAGATGTGTATAATATATATATATATATGTATGTGTGTAAAAAGATGTGAGTAGACATTCACAGAGGTCAGGAGTTCAGCAGTCTTATAGCCTGTGGTATAAAACTGTCTGTGAGTCTGGTGGTCTTGGTCCGGATGCTGCGGTACCGGTATTGTTGCTGGGGTGATGGGGGTCCTTTAATATCCTACCGGCCTTCTTCCTACACCGCTGGGTGTAGAGGTCCTCCATGGATGGCAGCTCCGTCCTGGTGATGTGCTGAGCAGTTTTCACCACCCTCTGTAGAGTCTTACGGTTGAGGGCGGTGCAACTGCCATACCAGGCGGTGATGCAGCCAGTCAGGATACTCTCGATGGTGCACCTGTAGAAGTTGCAGAGTATCCTGGAGTCCATGTCGAACTTCCGCAGCCTGCGGAGGAAGAAGAGCCGCTGTCGAGCCGTCTTGGATATGACCCTGGTGTGATGTGTCCATGTCAGGTCCTCACTGATGTTTACCCCGAGGAACCTGAAGCTGCTGACTCTCTCCACAGGAGTCCCGTCGATGGTGATGGGTGTGTGTGCCTCTCTCTGCCTCTTCCTGTAGTCCACAATCAGCTCCTTTTTTTGCTGACGTTGAGATGGAGGTTGTTGTCCTGGCACCAAGATGTCAGGGCTCTGACCTCCTCTCTGTACGCCGTCTCGTCGCCGTCTGTGATCAGGCCGATGACGGTCGTGTCGTCAGCAAACTTGATGATGGTGTTGGAGCTGTGTGTGACCACGCAGTCGTGCGTGAACAGGGAGTAGAGGAGAGGGCTGAGCACACAACCCTGAGGGGCTCCGGTGTTGAGGGTCAAGGTGGAGGATGTGATGTTCCCCATCCGCACTGCCTGGGATCTGCCCGTCAGGAAGCTCATGATCCAGTCACAGAGGGCGCTGTTGAGCCCAAGGTCCCTGAGCTTAATGATGAGCTTGGAGGGCACAATGGTGTTGAATGCTGAACTGTAGTCAATGAACAGCATTCTCACATAAGTGTTCCTCTGGTCCAGGTGGGAGAGGGCAGTGTGGAGGGTGAGGGAGATGGCATCATCCGTGGACCTGTTTGCTCTGTAGGCAAACTGCAGGGGGTCCAGTGAGTCAGGGAGGGAGGAGGTGATAAAAGTTTTGACTAACCGCTCAAAGCACTTCATGATGATGGAGGTGAGTGCAACTGGGCGGTAGTCATTGAGGCAGATGGGTTTTGTCTTTTTGGGGATAGGGACAATGATGGACTCTTTAAAACATGTGGGGACTACAGACTGGAGCAGTGACCTATTGAAAATGTCTGTGAACTAAAGTCTTATTTAAGAGTTGTTTCTTATTTTTGCATTATTAATCCAAGTCTGCAAAGTAACTACAGATTTTAGATAAATGTAGTGGATTAAAAGTACACAATTTACCTCTGAATTGTTGTATGGTAGAAGTACAAAGTAGTAAACAATTAAAACACTCACCTAGAGTACATTTTTACAAAGTACAAAATTGTACTTAAGGACAGTACTTGAGTAAATGTACTTAGTTAATTTACACCACCAGATGTACTGTAATGCAAAGGGTGAGCATATGTTTTGAGTAGGCCTACACTGCGTTGAGAATGTTTGTCAAAGTTTCTACCAAAACTGTTTTTAGAAGAGTTGTTATTCAAGCACTCTGCATGTCAATAGCCTAAAGGTAGTGTTTGTGTGTGTGTGTGTGTGTGTGTGTGTGTGTGTGTGTGTGTGTGTGTGTGTGTGTGTGTGTGTGTGTGTGTGTGTGTGTGTGTGTGTGTGTGTGTGTGTGTGTGTGTGTGTGTGTATGTGTGTGTGTGTGTGAGCACGTGTGTGTGTGTGTGTGTGTGTGTGTGTGTGTGTGTGTGTGTTCATTCAGGGTATCTTGGAGCGCCTTAATGCTGGGGAGGTGGTTGTAGGAGATGGCGGTTATGTGATGCAGCTGGAGCGGCGTGGATATGTAAAGGCTGGACACTGGACACCTGAAGCTGCTGTTGAACATCCTGAAGCAGGTATGAACTTGCTCATTGCATAAATAAGGGGCAAACATTTGAGCCTCACCACAAATACAAGTAATTAATGTGTGTAAATAATGAATGGTTTCTATTCCTCCACAAATGTGAAATTAACAAACTATAAAGGTCAAAGGAAGCACAACGTTGAATGAAAAGTTGTTGAAATTAGTGTTTCTTGAGAAAGCTTCAAGGACAAATACTCGTGATACAATTTTGTTTTGTCTCTCTGTCAGTGCGGCAGCTGCACAGGGAGTTTCTGCGAGCAGGAGCCAACGTGATCCAGACCTTTACCTTCTACTGCAGTGAGGATAAACTGGAGATCAGTGGCAATGTCAAAAGCATCACCGTCAGTACAAAACCTTTTATATCAAAGAACCTTATTTCATCTTTTGCACATGATGAAAAGGATAACAATCTGATGGTCCGACTTGTCACCTGATCCAGGGGTCCGAGATCAATGAGGCAGCCTGTGACATGGCCCGGGAGGTAGCAAATGAGGGGGATGCGTTGGTCGCTGGGGGTGTTTCCCAAACTCCCTGCTATGTGCAGAGTCACAATGAAACTGAGGTGAAGGCCATCTTTAAGAAACAGATGGATGACTTCATGAAGAAGGACATTGACTTCCTTATTGCAGAGGTATGAGGTACAGTTATTAACAAGGGGATTAACTGTGTGTATTTGCTTGCAATAATCATATTTCTTAAATCTCAACAATCAAATAAACAGGTTGTAGGCTTTGACACACCTAATAAATGATCTTTACATTGTATTAAAAGCTCCCAGGAATTTTAATTTTCAAAGTTTCTTCATCCAGGCAGTCCTTTCACCATCACAGGCAAAGCTTGTATTGCTCAAGAAGATCTCTGTTAGATCAAAAAGTTGCCAAAAATTTAAATCCTCCACAATTCTCTACAATTACTTATTTGACTGAATGCAAATAGAAAACTGTAGCAGTTATCCGTCTTTACCAGCCACATAGCTGCAGAATGCAGGTCATTAAGCTGCTAAAGAAGCAAATAATTTTGGGTTGGGGAAGACAACTAATCCAAAGTAAATATTGCATGCATATTTTTCTGCAGTATTTTGAACATGTGGAAGAGGCGGTGTGGGCAGTGGAAGTGATGAAGACCAGCGGTAAAACCGTAGGTTCAACACTTTGCATCTCACCTCACGGAGACATGGACGGAGTCCCACCTGGAGAGTGTGCTGTCAGGCTGGTCAAAGCAGGTACACTGACCCTCTATGATGTGGCTCTTCAACTGGACAAGTCTGACACGTTACAGCTCCACAATCTCAATTATTTGTATGTGTTCATGTGCAGGAGCTGAAATTGTCGGGATAAATTGCCACTTGGACCCTCTGACATGCGTTCGTACGGTGAAGTTGATGAAAGCAGGATTAGAGAAAGCGGGCCTCAAAGCTCATCTCATGATCCAGCCGCTGGGCTTCCACACTCCTGAGTGCAACCTGGGCGGATACCTCGCGCTACCTGAGTTCCCCTTTGGTCAGCATTTTCTTTCGTATAGGATAATAAAAGAAGAACACAGGTTTGAAAAGTCATTGTTGATTAAAAAAAAAGTAATCTGACATATAAAGATTTAAGTTTTGTGAGTGTAGAGCTCGTGCTGTGCGTTTTTAATATATTTAATTAGAGCATCAATAAAACAAAATGCCTGGACTAATATACATACTGTATTTTACCCTCCTCTCAGCACTGGAGACCAGAGCAATGACCCGCTGGGACATGCAGAAATATGCGAGAGAGGCTTACAATGCTGGAATTCGATACATTGGTGGCTGCTGTGGATTTGAGCCCTACCATATCAGAGCTATAGCAGAAGAGTTGGCTGCTGAGAGAGGATTCCTGCCTCCAGCCTCGGAGAAGCATGGACTGTGGGGAGCTGCTCTGGAGATGCACACTAAGCCCTGGGTCAGAACCAGGTGAGACTGAACACAACAGTTGCTGCTCTTTTCAAATTAGCTTGAATTAAATTAAACTAATCTACCAAAATGTGTGCTAGGGCTCGTCGGGAGTACTGGGAAAACCTTCTGCCTGCTTCTGGACGTCCACAATGCCCCTCCATGGCCACACCAGCTGATGAATAAGAAGGAGGATCACCAATAGATAGAATCAAACATCACAACACAATCATGAATGGTAGAATTTCAGCGTACTGTATTTCCCGATCAGATGTCTACAAAATCGGTCTACTGTTTGCTATGACTGAAATCCTCAACACATTTTATGTATTGGGATTTTATCCTTCACGGCCTTCATTAGATCTAAATGATCCTCACAGTCGTGTCATATTTGTAAGATTGCTGAAATCCGCTACAAAATGTTTCAGATTTAATTAAAAAAGGAATAAATCTCATGTTTTTAATCATTTCAATTTGAAACAAAGTAAATGTAAATAACACTGTGGTGTTTTCCGGCCTCACTAATGGCAAAGTAGAGAAACTTGAACGTATCGGAAACCATAGGGCAAAGTCTTCCTCTCTCTTGCTGTGCTTCACTCATGGATCATTTCATGCGTTACTCATTAGCTGTCATTGTTACACTGAATCAGGGTAAAAGTCAGGTTATGTCAGACAGAAACCGGCCTCATGAATCAGGGTGAAAAGTGAGGAGATAGTGACCTTACTTTTATTTAGATTTTGCCATAGTAACGTAATAATAATTACTGATTTAGCTCTGATTACATTCAAATGTTCCTCACTTTCACAACCACTGCTCTCCAGGCTTAATGAAGGGTTTTCTGAGCAGTTAAAAGTTATGAATTTGTCAAACAAAGAAATGCTGATCACTCTCCAAACAAAAACTATGTTTATAACACCCATACTCTCTTATAGGCTTCAGTTTCCTGGGTCTAATATTTTTGGCCATAACTTCTGTTCCCGCTGAAAACCCCTCATGACCCCCATTTGATTTGGTCTAGTCTGAGTTGTTTCCTGTCAATTTATTCATTACAATTCATGCGTAGTATTTTTGAGGACATATTAAGATTATTCAGTATCCATTAGGCATACAGAGTTTTGTCTTTCCAGTTGACATACACTCAATTCTTACCAACAAATGCATATTATTCTCAAAACCACGAGGTTCCACCGAGATTTGAACTCGGATCGCTGGATTCAAAGTCCAGAGTGCTAACCATTACACCATGGAACCACAAATAATGTCACATAGAATGAAGATAATGAAATTAAAAGATAAGAAAAACATCTCAAAACAAGTCAGATTAAAAGAAAAAAAGAGGAGGAATTCTTTGGAAGGTTTATTGAGAGAGAGTTCACTAAAATGATGCGATAGGATATTGTTTTCGAACCGATAAGTGACCAGACAAATATGTTCCACACTCTGTACGGGTTGTGTATATTTCCAAAACAGAGGTATAAAGTACTTGAGTACAATTTTAAGGTACTTGTACTTTCATGGAGTATTTAAAAGCTGTGCTACTTTGTATTCCTACCCCACTTAAATTCAGATGTAAATAATGTTCTTTTACTCCACTACATTAATATGTATATCTTAAATTACTTTACAGATTTCTATAAATGATATGAAATATAATCAATACTTAAATAAGAGTTTAGTTACACCTGGATTAAATTCACCATGCAGTATACAAAGCCATTGATACTAGCTGAACCTTTACCAGCTTTCATTACACTTTAATACCTCAATAATTATGATCAAAACACATATTGTGTGTGCTGAAATGGGCCAATCTATAATAAGAAGTTTTACTTTTGCTACTTTTAGTATTTTTTTATGCTAATACTACTTTTCACTTGAGTAACAAATTGATTGCAGGACTTTAAAGGTTAACATAATATTCCTACACAATATCTAGTAGGCCTACTGCTCCCACCTCTGGAGGAAATCACGTCAGATGCTGCATCTCCTCTGCAAAGCATACCACACTGCTCAACAGAAACAAACGTCATCACGTAGCTACGTGCCCTACTCAAACTGAGACACTAATGTTGCCTTTATATGTTCCTCGGAATTACAACCACCAGCTGCTCTTTGCAGTGTTTCGCAACTACATGCATCTTAATGGTTATTAACGTTGTGTTTAGTCAGTGATCATAACGTTTTCTAAACGAATTGTATAGCAAAAAATTGTACAATCTACAAAACTGTTACACTAAACTTTGTTTGCGGTTTCTTGCAAGCTGCATTGAGAATCCGATATTTCCAACAGCACCTGAAGCCATCGTTATTATTTTGCGTATGTGGTCCTGTTTGACGAACGATGGAGATGTGATGTTGTGAGTTTGGAGACGAAGCTAAGCTTTCTGAAGACAGTGCCTTGTCACACTTGTTAATGGCCTCCGTGTGTTGTATGTGAACGATGTTTGCCGCTGTTTTTGGATCCGGCTGGTAGCATACTTTGTGATGAGAAAGGAGGTCTCGATCCGAGGTATGGAGAATAACGGGGCACAGCTGACGATGTAAACACTGTCGCATGTTATGTGTCAGACTCGAGGCTAATATGGTCTCAACGCGTAGGATACACCTATTGGGTTGCAGGAGGATGAGATAAGAAGACGGATATCTCAGTTTCAAGGCAGGTGGGCCAGAGATGGGAGGTGACACTGCACTGCTCCAAATTCATCCGCTTAGTGTGCAAAGGAGGATAGCCCTCCAGGCAAAATATCCTCGGAAGGAAAACACTTTTTGGTGGTTTTAACAACGTAAAACACGGCGTTATACTAAGTTGCATCCACAGTAACGACGCAGGTTTGGCTGAATCCAGCATTGTTGTTATTTCTGTCCCCTCACTTTGCAGACATGTCCTTCACAATGGAGGATAATTTCGAGTCGGGCTGGGTAGCCGTCCGCCCAAATGCCTTTGAGGATAAGGAAAAGCACACATTTGTTTTTATTGTTGCATGGAATGAAGTGGAGGACAAATTTGCCATTACGTGTCACAACAGGACTGTGCAAAGGAGAAGCTTTGGTAGGGACCAACAGGCCGAGGCCACTGGCCAGGATGGAGACCAAACAAAATGGCCTGAAAGTCCCATCAGAGATAAAGTTGCCAGGAGCCCAAGCAAAGGAGTCTGCAGCCCTAAAACCAAGTCCATCATTGCACAAACAATAAGTCCTGTCAAAATCCCTTCTGTCATTAGTGACGCCGAGGTGTTAAAACCTCTCAGAGAGGACCAGCTGTCCCCCTCTCTGGACATCTTGGACCTGGAGGAGCTGGACAGTCTGAACCGGGAGGACTGCAGCTGGGCCGGGCTTTTCTCCTTCCAGGACCTGCGGTCGGTCCACCAGCAGCTGTGCTCGGTGAACTCGGACCTGGAGCCTTGCCTCCCGGTGTTTCCGGAGGAACCAGCCGGGATGTGGACAGTGCTGTTCGGCATGGCAGAAGTACCCGAGACAGAATTGGATGAGCTTTGTTACAGTTTGCAGAGGTACCTGAGCCACTCGCTTGATATCTGTGGATGGAAGATCCTGTCGCAGGTTCTGTTCACGGAAAAAGACGACCCAGATGAGTACTATGAGAGCCTGAGCGAGCTGAGGCAGTCTGGGTACGAAGAGGCGCTCAACCGGGCAACAAAACATCTGCAAGAGGTGAGAGTTTTATGTCCATGACTTCTCAGCTTCAAAACATAGACTGAGCGTACACTGAAACAACTTAAACATTTACTGTGTTATGTCAACAGATTTCCCACAACTGTATTAGGTTAGTTGAACGCAATAATAACTTGAACCTAATACTACCTATTTCTTTCAACTAACCTCATACAGTTATGTGAAATCTGTTGACAGAATACATCTAATTAAATTCAACGTTTCAGTTTTTTCAGTGTGGTTTTTGTCTGCCACTCACCATCAGAGGTGGGAAAAGTACTCAGATTTTGTAATTAAGTAAAATTGGAAGTAACAGAATTTGTATGAATACTCTGTTTCAAGTAAAATTCATGCAGTCGAAATGATACTCAAGTAAAAG